>NW_027476440.1:0-231211 GCF_051020955.1 Megalopta genalis | reverse complement strand
TAGCTTCAAACACTTGGGGTGTAAGTGATATAGCTTCCAATGAAGACTAATCAAACGAGTTAGCTTCAAAATCCACGCGATACACATGATTTAGCTACAAATACTTGTGATATACGTCATTTAGCTAAAATTGCATGCGAAACGAACGAGTTAGCTTCAAATCCATGCGATTCACATTATTTAGCTTCAAATCAATACGATATAGAAGGTTTAGCTTCAAATCCATGCGATACACAAGATTTAGCTTCAAATCAATGCGATGTAGTAGGTTCAGCTTCTAATACATGCGACACATATGATTTAGCTTCAAATTCTTGCGATATAAGTGATATAGCTTCAAAAGCTGTAGGAACAAACGAGGTAGCTTCAATTCCATGCGAGACACATGATTTAGCTTCAAATCAATGCGATGTAGAAGGTTTACTTCAAATCCATGCGGAACACATTATTTAGCTGCAAATAGGTGCGAAGTAGAAGGCTCGGGTTCAAATCAATGCGATTCAAATGGTTCATCTTCAAATACTTGTGAAAGACATGATTTAGCTTCAACTGCATGCGAAACAAATGATTTAGCTTCAAATGAATGCGAAGTAGAAGGCTTAGCTTCAAATCCATGCAAAACAAATGGTTTAGCTACAAATACTTGTGATATACATTATTTAGATACAACTGCATGCGAAACAAACGAGATAGCTTCAAATCCATGCTATATACATGATTTAGCTTCAAATCAATGCGATGTAGAATGTTTAGCTTCAAATCCATACGAAACACATGATTTAGCTTCAAATCAATTCAAAAGACAAGGCTTAGATTCAAATCCATGCGAAACAAATGATTTAGCTTCAAATGATTGCGAAGTAGAAGGCTTAGCTTCAAATCCATGCAAAACAGATGGTTTAGCTACAAATACTTGTGATATACATTATTTAGATACAACTGCATGCGAAACAAACGAGATAGCATCAAATCCATGCTATATACATGATTTAGCTTTAAATCAATGCGATGTAGTAGGTTTAGCTTCAAATCCATACGATACACAAGATTTAGCTTCAAATCAATGCGATGTAGTAGGTTCAGCTTCAAATCCATGCGACACATATGATTTAGCTTCAAATACTTGCGACATAAGTGATATAGCTTCAAAAGCTGTTGGAAAAAACGTGGTAGCTTCAATTCCATGCGAGAAACATGATTTAGCTTCAAATCAATGCGATGTAGAAGGTTTAGCTTCAAATCCATGCGAAACAAATGATATAGCTTCAAACACTTGGGGTGTAAGTGATATAGCTTCCAATGAAGACTAATCAAACGAGTTAGCTTCAAAATCCACGCGATACACATGATTTAGCTTCAAATACTTGTGATATACATTATTTAGCTACAACTGCATGCGAAACTAACGAGTTAGCTTCAAATCAATGCGAAACACATGATTCAGCTGCAAATCAATGCGATGTAGAAAGTTTAGCTTCAAATCCATGCCAAACACATGATTTAGAATCAAATCCATGGGATGCAGAAGGTTTGGCTTCAAATCCATGCGAAACACATTATTTATCTGCAAATCAGTGCGAAGTAGAAGGCTCGGGTTCAAATCAATGCGATTCAAATGGTTCATCTTCTAATACTTGTGAAAGACATGATTTAGATTCAACTGCTAGTGAAACAAATGATTTAGCTTCAAATCAATGCGATGTAGAAGGTTTAGCTTCAAATCCATGCGATACACAAGATTTAGCTTCAAATCAATGCGATGTAGTAGGTTCAGCTTCAAATCCATGCGACACATATGATTTAGTTTCAAATACTTGCGATATAAGTTATTTAGCTTCAAAAGCTGTAGGAACAAACGAGGTAGCTTCAATTCCATGCGAGAAACATGATTTAGCAGCAAATCAATGTGACGTAGAAGGTTTAGCTTCAAATCCATGCGATATACAAGATTTAGCTTCGAATCAATGCGATGTAGTAGGTTCAGCTTCAAATCCATGCGATATAAGTGATATAGCTTCAAAAGCAGGAGGAACAAACGAGGTAGCTTCAATTCTATGCGAAACAAATGATTTAGCTTCAAATCAATGCGAAGTAGAAGGCGTAGCTTCAAATCCATGCGAAACAAATGGTTTAGCTACAAATACTTGTGATATACATTATTTAGCTACAATTGCATGCGAAACTAACGAGTAAGCTTCAAATTATGCGAAACACACGATTTATCTTCAAATCAATGCGATGAAGAAGGTTTAGCTTCCAATCCATGCGATACACATGATTTAGCTTCAAATACTAGCGATATAAGTGATGTAGATTCAACTGCAGGCGAAACGAACGTGTTATCTTCAAATCCACACGAAACACATGATTTAGCTGCGAATCAATGCGATGTAATAGTTTTAGCTTCAAAACAATAAGAGGTAGAAGGTTTAGCTTCAAATCAATAGAATGTATAAGGTTTAGCTTCAATTCAATGCGATGTAGAAGGTTTAGCTTCAAATCCATACGAAACACATGATTCAGCTCCAAATCAATTCGAAGGACAAGGCTTAGATTCAAATCCATGCGAAACAAATGATTTAGCTTCAAATGAATGCGAAGTAGAAGGCTTAGCTTCAAATCCATGCAAAACAAATGGTTTAGCTACAAATACTTGTGATATACATTATTTAGCTACAACTCCATGCGAAACAAACGAGATAGCTTCAAATCCATGCTATGTACATGATTTAGCTTCAAATCAATGCGATGTAGAAGGTTTAGCCTCAAATCCATGCGATACACAAGATTTAGCTTCAAATCAATGCCATGTAGTAGGTTCAGATTCAAATCCATGCCAAACACATGATTTATATTCAAATCCGTGGGATGTAGAAGGTTTACTTCAAATCCATGCGGAACACATTATTTAGCTGCAAATAGGTGCGAAGTAGAAGGCTCGGGTTCAAATCAATGCGATTCAAATGGTTCATCTTCAAATACTTGTGAAAGACATGATTTAGCTTCAACTGCATGCGAAACACATGATTTAGCTGCAAATCAATGCGATGAAGAAGGTTTAGCTTCAAATCCATGCGAAACAAATGATATAGCTTCAAACACTTGGGGTATAAATGATATAGGTTCAAATGAAGACTAATCAAACGAGTTAGCTTCAAAATCCACGCGATACACATGATTTAGCTTCAAATATTAGCGATATAAGTGATGCAGATTCAACTGCAGGCGAAACGAACGAGTTAGCATCAAATCCATGCGAAACACATGATTTATCTGCAAATCAATACAATGTAGAAGGTTTAGCTGCTAAACAATAAGAGGTAGGATGTTTTGCTTCAAATCAATAGAATGTAGAAGGTTTAGCTTCAAATCAATGCGATGTAGAAGGTTTAGCTTCAAATCCATACGAAACACATGATTTAGCTTCAAATCAATTCGATGGACCAGGCTTAGATTCAAATCCATGCGAAACAAATGATTTAGCTTCAAATGAATGCGAAGTAGAAGGCTTAGCTACAAATCCATGCAAAACAAATGGTTTAGCTACAAATACTTGTGATATACGTCATTTAGCTAAAATTGCATGCGAAACGAACGAGTTAGCTTCAAATCCATGCGATTCACATTATTTAGCTTCAAATCAATGCGATGTAGAAGGTTTGGCTTCAAATCAATTAGAGGTAGAATGTTCAGCCTCAAATCAATAGAATATAGAAGGTTTAGCTTCAAATCAATGCGATGTAGAAGGTTTAGCTTGAAATCCATGCCAAACACATGATTTAGCTTCAAATCCATGGGATGTAGAAGGTAGTAGCTTCAAATCCATGCGATACACATTATTTAGCTGCAAATCAGTGCGTAGTAGAAGTCTCAGGTTCAAATCCATGCGATTCAAATGGTTCATCTACAAATACTTGTGAAAGACATGATTTAGCTTCAACTGCATGCGAAACAAACGAGTTAGCTTGAAATCAAAGCTATGTAGAAAGTTTAGCTTCAAATCCATGCGAAACAAATGATTTAGCTTCAAATGAATGCGAAGTAGAAGGCTTAGCTACAAATCCATGCAAAACAAATGGTTTAGCTACAAATACTTGTGATATACGTCATTTAGCTAAAATTGCATGCGAAACGAACGAGTTAGCTTCAAATCCATGCGATTCACATTATTTAGCTTCAAATCAATGCGATATAGAAGGTTTAGCTTCAAATCCATGCGATACACAAGATTTAGCTTCAAATCAATGCGATGTAGTAGGTTCAGCTTCTAATACATGCGACACATATGATTTAGCTTCAAATTCTTGCGATATAAGTGATATAGCTTCAAAAGCTGTAGGAACAAACGAGGTAGCTTCAATTCCATGCGAGACACATGATTTAGCTTCAAATCAATGCGATGTAGAAGGTTTAGCTTCAAATCCATGCGAAACAAATGATATAGCTTCAAACACTTGGGGTGTAAGTGATATAGCTTCCAATGAAGACTAATCAAACGAGTTAGCTTCAAAATCCACGCGATACACATGATTTAGCTTCAAATTCTAGCGATATAAGTGATGTAGATTCAACTGCAGGCGAAATGAACGAGTTAGCTTCAAATCGATGCGAAACACATGATTTAGCTCCAAATCAATGCGATGTAATAGTTTTAGCTTCAAAACAATAAGAGGTAGAAGGTTTAGCTTCAAATCAATAGAATGTATAAGGTTTAGCTTCAATTCAATGCGATGTAGAAGGTTTAGCTTCAAATCCATACGAAACACATGATTTAGCTCCAAATCAATTCGAAGGACAAGGCTTAGATTCAAATCCATGCGAAACAAATGATTTAGCTTCAAATGAATGCGAAGTAGAAGGCTTAGCTTCAAATCCATGCGAAACAAATGATATAGCTTCAAACACTTGGGTATAAATGATATAGGTTCAAATGAAGACTAATCAAACGAGTTAGCTTCAAAATCCACGCGATACACATGATTTAGCTTCAAATATTAGCGATATAAGTGATGCAGATTCAACTGCAGGCGAAACGAACGAGTTAGCATCAAATCCATGCGAAACACATGATTTATCTGCAAATCAATACAATGTAGAAGGTTTAGCTGCTAAACAATAAGAGGTAGGATGTTTTGCTTCAAATCAATAGAATGTAGAAGGTTTAGCTTCAAATCAATGCGATGTAGAAGGTTTAGCTTCAAATCCATACGAAACACATGATTTAGCTTCAAATCAATTCGATGGACCAGGCTTAGATTCAAATCCATGCGAAACAAATGATTTAGCTTCAAATGAATGCGAAGTAGAAGGCTTAGCTACAAATCCATGCGAAACACATTATTTAGCTGCAAATAGGTGCGAAGTAGAAGGCTCGGGATCAAATCAATGCGATTCAAATGGTTCATCTTCAAATACTTGTGAAAGACATGATTTAGCTTCAACTGCATGCGAAACACATGATTTAGCTGCAAATCAATGCGATGTAGAAGGTTTAGCTTGAAATCCATGCCAAACACATGATTTAGCTTCAAATCCATGGGATGTAGAAGGTAGTAGCTTCAAATCCATGCGATACACATTATTTAGCTGCAAATCAGTGCGTAGTAGAAGTCTCAGGTTCAAATCCATGCGATTGAAATGGTTCATCTACAAATACTTGTGAAAGACATGATTTAGCTTCAACTGCATGCGAAACAAACGAGTTAGCTTGAAATCAAAGCTATGTAGAAAGTTTAGCTTCAAATCCATGCGAAACAAATGATTTAGCTTCAAATGAATGCGAAGTAGAAGGCTTAGCTACAAATCCATGCAAAACAAATGGTTTAGCTACAAATACTTGTGATATACGTCATTTAGCTAAAATTGCATGCGAAACGAACGAGTTAGCTTCAAATCCATGCGATTCACATTATTTAGCTTCAAATCAATGCGATATAGAAGGTTTAGCTTCAAATCCATGCGATACACAAGATTTAGCTTCACATCAATGCGATGTAGTAGGTTCAGCTTCTATTACATGCGACACATATGATTTAGCTTCAAATTCTTGCGATATAAGTGATATAGCTTCAAAAGCTGTAGGAACAAACGAGGTAGCTTCAATTCCATGCGAGACACATGATTTAGCTTCAAATCAATGCGATGTAGAAGGTTTACTTCAAATCCATGCGGAACACATTATTTAGCTGCAAATAGGTGCGAAGTAGAAGGCTCGGGTTCAAATCAATGCGATTCAAATGGTTCATCTTCAAATACTTGTGAAAGACATGATTTAGCTTCAACTGCATGCGAAACAAATGATTTAGCTGCAAATCAATGCGATGAAGAAGGTTTAGCTTCAAATCCATGCCAAACGCAAGGTTTAGCTTCAAATCAATTCGAAGGACAAGGCTTAGATTCAAATCCATGCGAAACAAATGATTTAGCTTCAAATGAATGCGAAGTAGAAGGCTTAGCTTCAAATCCATGCGATTCACATGATTTAGCTTCAAATCAATGCGATGTAGAAGGTTTAGCTTCAAATCCATACGAAACACATGATTTAGCTTCAAATCAATTCGAAGGACAAGGCTTAGAATCAAATCAATGCGAAACAAATGATTTAGCTTCAAATGAATGCGAAGTAGAAGGCTTAGCTTCAAATCCATGCAAAACAAATGGTTTAGGTACAAATACATGTGATATACATTATTTAGCTACAACTGCATGCGAAACAAACGAGATATCTTCAAATCCATGCTATATACATGATTTAGCTTCAAATCAATGCGATGTAGAAGGTTTAGCTTCAAATCCATACGAAACACATGATTTAGCTTCAAATCAATTCAAAAGACAAGGCTTAGATTCAAATCCATGCGAAACAAATGATTTAGCTTCAAATGAATGCGAAGTAGAAGGCTTAGCTCCAAATCCATGCAAAACAAATGGTTTAGCTACAAATACTTGTGATATACATTATTTAGATACAACTGCATGCGAAACAAACGAGATAGCATCAACTCCATGCTATATACATGATTTAGCTTTAAATCAATGCGATGTAGTAGGTTTAGCTTCAAATCCATACGATACACAAGATTTAGCTTCAAATCAATGCGATGTAGTAGGTTCAGCTTCAAATCCATGCGACACATATGATTTAGCTTCAAATACTTGCGACATAAGTGATATAGCTTCAAAAGCTGTAGGAAAAAATGAGGTAGCTTCAATTCCATGCGAGAAACATGATTTAGCTTCAAATCAATGCGATGTAGAAGGTTTAGCTTCACATCCATGCGAAACAAATGATATAGCTTCAAACACTTGGGGTGTAAGTGATATAGCTTCCAATGAAGACTAATCAAACGAGTTAGCTTCAAAATCCACGCGATACACATGATTCAGCTTCAAATACTAGCGATATAAGTGATGTAGATTCAACTGCAGGCGAAATGAACGAGTTAGCTTCAAATCGATGCGAAACACATGATTTAGCTCCAAATCAATGCGATGTAATAGTTTTAGCTTCAAAACAATAAGAGGTAGAAGGTTTAGCTTCAAATCAATAGAATGTATAAGGTTTAGCTTCAATTCAATGCGATGTAGAAGGTTTAGCTTCAAATCCATACGAAACACATGATTTAGCTCCAAATCAATTCGAAGGACAAGGCTTAGATTCAAATCCATGCGAAACAAATGATTTAGCTTCAAATGAATGCGAAGTAGAAGGCGTAGCTTCAAATCCATGCGAAACAAATGGTTTAGCTACAAATACTTGTGATATACATTATTTAGCTACAACTGCATGCGAAACTAACGAGTAAGCTTCAAATCTATGCGAAACACACGATTTATCTTCAAATCAATGCGATGAAGAAGGTTTAGCTTCCAATCCATGCGATACACATGATTTAGCTTCAAATACTAGCGATATAAGTGATGTAGAATCAACTGCAGGCGAAACCAACGTGTTATCTTCAAATCCATGCGAAACACATGATTTAGCTGCAAATCAATGCGATGTAGAAGGTTTAGCTTCAAATCAATGCGATGTAGTAGGTTCAGCTTCAAATCCATGCGACACATATGATTTAGTTTCAAATATTTGCGATATAAGTGATATAGCTTCAAAAGCAGGAGGAACAAACGAGGTAGCTTCAAATCCATGCGAAACAAATGATTTAGCTTCAAATCAATGAGAAGTAGAAGGCGTAGCTTCAAATCCATGCGAAACAAATGGTTTAGCTACAAATACTTGTGATATACATTATTTAGCTACAACTGTATGCGAAACTAACGAGTAAGCTTCAAATCTATGCGAAACACACGATTTATCTTCAAATCAATGCGATGAAGAAGGTTTAGCTTCAAATCCATGCGATACACAAGATTTAGCTTCAAATGAATGCGATGTAGTAGGTTCAGCTTCAAATCCATGCGACACATATGATTTAGCTTCAAATACTTGCGATATAAGTGATATAGCTTCAAAAGCTGTAGGAACAAACGAGGTAGCTTCAATTCCATGCGAGAAACATGATTTAGCTTCAAATCAATGCGATGTAGAAGGTTTAGCTTCAAATCCATGCGAAACACATTATTTAGCTGCAAATCAGTGCGAAGTAGAAGGGTCGGGTTCAAATCAATGCGATTCAAATGGTTCATCTTCAAATACTTGTGAAAGACATGATTTAGCTTCAACTGCATGCGAAACACATGATTTAGCTTCAAATCAATGCGATGTAGAAGGTTTAGCTTCAAATCCATGCAAAACACGTGATTTAACTTCCAATTAATGCGAAGTAGAAGGCTTAGCTTCAAATCCATGCGAATCAAATGGTTTAGCTTCAAATACTTGTGAAATACATTATTTAGATCTAACTGCATGCGCAACGAACGAGTTAGCTTCAAATCCATGCGGAACACATGATTTAGCTGCAAATCAGTGCGATGAAGAAGGTTTAGCCTCAAATCAATAGAATGTAGAAGGTTTAGCTTCAAATCAATGCGATGTAGAAGGTTTAGCTTCAAATCCATACGAAACACATGATTTAGCTTCAAATCAATTCGAAGGACAAGGCTTATATTCAAATCCATGCGAAACAAATGATTTAGCTTGAAATCAATGCGATGTAGAAGGTTTAGCTTCAAATCCATGCGATACACATGATTTAGCTTCAAATACTTGCGATATAAGTGATCTAGCTTCAAATACAGGCGAAACGAACGAGTTAGCTTCAAATCCTTGCGAAACACATGATTTAGCTGCAAATCAATTCGATGAAGAAGGTTTAGCTTCAAATCCATGCGAAACAAATGATATAGCTTCAAACACTTGGGGTATAAATGATATAGGTTCAAATGAAGACTAATCAAACGAGTTAGCTTCAAAATCCACGCGATACACATGATTTAGCTTCAAATATTAGCGATATAAGTGATTCAGATTCAACTGCAGGCGAAACGTACGAGTTAGCTTCAAATTCATGCGAAACACATGATTTATCTGCAAATCAATACAATGTAGAAGGTTTAGCTGCTAAACAATAAGAGGTAGAATGTTTTGCTATCAAATCAATAGAATGTAGAAGGTTTAGCTTCAAATCAATGCGATGTAGAAGGTTTAGCTTCAAATCCATACGAAACACATGATTTAGCTTCAAATCAATTCGATGGACCAGGCTTAGATTCAAATCCATGCGAAACAAATGATTTAGCTTCAAATGAATGCGAAGTAGAAGGCTTAGCTACAAATCCATGCGAAACACATTATTTAGCTGCAAATAGGTGCGAAGTAGAAGGCTCGGGATCAAATCAATGCGATTCAAATGGTTCATCTTCAAATACTTGTGAAAGACATGATTTAGCTTCAACTGCATGCGAAACACATGATTTAGCTGCAAATCAATGCGATGTAGAAGGTTTAGCTTGAAATCCATGCCAAACACATGATTTAGCTTCAAATCCATGGGATGTAGAAGGTAGTAGCTTCAAATCCATGCGATACACATTATTTAGCTGCAAATCAGTGCGTAGTAGAAGTCTCAGGTTCAAATCCATGCGATTCAAATGGTTCATCTTCAAATACTTGTGAAAGACATGATTTAGCTTCAACTGCATGCGAAACAAACGAGTTAGCTTCAAATCAAAGCTATGTAGAAAGTTTAGCTTCAAATCCATGCGAAACAAATGATTTAGCTTCAAATGAATGCGAAGTAGAAGGCTTAGCTACAAATCCATGCAAAACAAATGGTTTAGCTACAAATACTTGTGATATACGTCATTTAGCTAAAATTGCATGCGAAACGAACGAGTTAGCTTCAAATCCATGCGATTCACATTATTTAGCTTCAAATCAATGCGATATAGAAGGTTTAGCTTCAAATCCATGCGATACATAAGATTTAGCTTCAAATCAATGCGATGTAGTAGGTTCAGCTTCTAATACATGCGACACATATGATTTAGCTTCAAATTCTTGCGATATAAGTGATATAGCTTCAAAAGCTGTAGGAACAAACGAGGTAGCTTCAATTCCATGCGAGACACATGATTTAGCTTCAAATCAATGCGATGTAGAAGGTTTAGCTTCAAATCCAAACGAAACACATGATTTAGCTTCAAATCAATTCGAAGGACAAGGCTTAGCTTCAAATCCATGCAAAACAAATGGTTTAGCTACAAATACTTGTGATATACATTATTTAGCTACAACTGCATGCGAAACAAACGAGTAAGCTTCAAATCGATGCGAAACACACGATTTATCTTCAAATCAATGCGATGAAGAAGGTTTAGCTTCCAATCCATGCGATACACATGATTTAGCTTCAAATACTAGCGATATAAGTGATGTAGATTCAACTGCAGGCGAAACCAACGTGTTATCTTCAAATCCATGCGAAACACATGATTTAGCTGCAAATCAATGCGATGTAGTAGGTTTAGCTTCAAATCAATGCGATGTAGTAGGTTCAGCTTCAAATCCATGCGACACATTTGATTTAGTTTCAAATACTTGCGATATAAGTGATATAGCTTCAAAAGCTGTAGGAACAAACAAGGTAGCTTCAATTCCATGCGAGAAACATGATTTAGCTTCAAATCAATGCGATGTAGAAGGTTTAGCTTCAAATCCATGCAAAACACGTGATTTAACTTCCAATTAAAAACATTATTTAGCTGCAAATCAGTGCGAAGTAGAAGGGTCGGGTTCAAATCAAAGCGATTCAAATGGTTCATCTTCAAATACATGTGAAAGACATGATTTAGCTTCAACTGCATGCGAAACACATGATTTAGCTTCAAATCAATGCGATGTAGAAGGTTTAGCTTCAAATCCATGCAAAACACGTGATTTAACTTCCAATTAATGCGAAGTAGAAGGCTTAGCTTCAAATCCATGCGAATCAAATGGTTTAGCTTCAAATACATGTGATATACGTTATATAGATCTAACTGCATGCGCAACGAACGAGTTAGCTACAAATCCATGCGGAACACATGATTTAGCTGCAAATCAGTGCGATGTAGAAGGTTTAGCTTCAAATCCAAACGAAACACATGATTTAGCTTCAAATCAATTCGAAGGACAAGGGTTAGATTCAAATCCATGCGAAACAAATCATTTAGCTTCAAATGAATGCGAAGTAGAAGAATTAGCTTCAAATCAATGCGATATACAAGATTTAGCTTCAAATCAATGCGATGTAGTAGGTTCAGCTTCAAATCCATGCGATAGAAGTGATGTAGCTTCAAAAGCAGGAGGAACAAACGAGGTAGCTTCAATTCTATGCGAAAGAAATGATTTAGCTTCAAATCAATGCGAAGTAGAAGGCGTAGCTTCAAATCCATGCGAAACAAATGGTTTAGCTACAAATACTTGTGATATACATTATGAAGCTACAACTGCATGCGAAACTAACGAGTTAGCTTGAAATCCATGCGAAACACACGATTTATCTTCAAATCAATGCGATGTAGTAGGTTCAGCTTCAAAACAATGCGACACATATGATTTAGCTTCAAATTCTTGCGATATAAGTGATATAGCTTCAAAAGCTGTAGGAACAAACGAGGATGCTTCAATTCCATGCGAGACACATGATTTAGCTTCAAATCAATGCGATGTAGAAGGTTTTGCTTCATGTCCATACGAAACACATGATTTAGCTTCAAATCAATTCCAAGGACAAGGCTTAGATTCAAATCCATGCGAAAGAAATGATTTAGCTTCAAATGAATGCAAAGTAGAAGACTTAGCTTCAAATCCATGCGAATCAAATGGTTTAGCTTCAAATACTTGTGATATACGTTAGTTAGATTTAACTGCATGCGCAACGAACGAGTTAGCTTCAAATCCATGCGAAACACATGATTTATCTGCAAATCAATGCGATGAAGAAGGTTTAGCTTCAAATCCATGCGAAACAAATGATATAACTTCAAACACTTGTGGTGTAAGTGATATAGCTTCAAATGAAGACTAATCAAACGAGTTAGCTTCAAAATCCACGCGATACACATGATTTAGCTTCAAATACTAGCGATATAAGCCATGTAGATTCAACTGCAGGCGAACAGAACGAGTTAGTTTCAAATCCATGCGAAACAAATGGTTTAGCTTCAAATCAATGAGAAGTAGAAGGCGTAGCTTCAAATGCATGCGAAACAAATGGTTTAGCTACAAATGCTTGTGATATACATTATTTAGCTACAACTGTATGCGAAACTAACGAGTAAGCTTCAAATCTATGCGAAACGCACGATTTATCTTCAAATCAATGCGATGAAGAAGGTTTAGCTTCAAATCCAAGCGATACACAAGATTTAGCTTCAAATGAATGCGATGTAGTAGGTTCAGCTTCAAATCCATGCGACACATATGATTTAGCTTCAAATACTTGCGATATAAGTGATATAGCTTCAAAAGCTGTAGGAACAAACGAGGTAGCTTCAATTCCATGCGAGAAACATGATTTAGCTTCAAATCAATGCGATGTAGAAGGTTTAGCTTCAAATCCATGCGAAACACATTATTTAGCTGCAAATCAGTGCGAAGTAGAAGGGTCGGGTTCAAATCAATGCGATTCAAATGGTTCATCTTCAAATACTTGTGAAAGACATGATTTAGCTTCAACTGCGTGCGAAACACATGATTTAGCTTCAAATCAATGCGATGTAGAAGGTTTAGCTTCAAATCCATGCAAAACACGTGATTTAACTTCCAATTAATGCGAAGTAGAAGGCTTAGCTTCAAATCCATGCGAATCAAATGGTTTAGCTTCAAATACTTGTGAAATACGTTATTTAGATCTAACTGCATGCGAAACGAACGAGTTAGCTTCAAATCCATGCGGAACACATGATTTAGCTGCAAATCAGTGCGATGAAGAAGGTTTAGCCTCAAATCAATAGAATGTAGAAGGTTTAGCTTCAAATCAATGCGATGTAGAAGGTTTAGCTTCAAATCCATACGAAACACATGATTTAGCTTCAAATCAATTCGAAGGACAAGGCTTATATTCAAATCCATGCGAAACAAATGATTTAGCTTCAAATCAATGCGATGTAGAAGGTTTAGCTTCAAATCCATGCGATACACATGATTTAGCTTCAAATACTTGCGATATAAGTGATCTAGCTTCAAATACAGGCGAAACGAACGAGTTAGCTTCAAATCCTTGCGAAACACATGATTTAGCTGCAAATCAATGCGATGAAGAAGGTTTAGCTTCAAATCCATGCGAAACAAATGATATAGCTTCAAACACTTGGGGTATAAATGATATTTTTTTTTTTTTTTTTTTTTTTTTTTTTTTTTCAGGAGGAGGGGAATGCTTTGCGCACGCCGCCCCTGGATGTTGGTGGGCGGGAGTGTGGGACTCCCTGGCGAAAAAGGTGCAATGCCTGGTATACCCACTAAACCCCTCCTCAGGCTTCAGCCTTTGCGCAGAACACCCACCGCGGCGTCCCCTCTCGGGATTCCTGCACGGTGGGTGTCTGGATCATCTGTCTTGACCGTTTGACAAAGGCCACGGTAAGCCTATGCTAAAAATCCTAGAGACAAGAAAAAATAGACATGGAGCACCTAGACAAACCTAGGGGAACCGAAGTCTAGGACAAACATCTATAAATATAAGGGACATAAAATAGAAAATAAATAAGTACATAAATAGAAAGTGAAAAAAAAAAAAAAAGTATAAAGAATAAATAATTAAATAAATAATTAAATAAATAAATAGTGAACGTCTAGACTATTGACACAACCAGATCAGCTGGAGGTGCCTCGCATCCTGCGGTGCCGTCGCTTTTCTATCCGGTCAAGCTCTTCTCGTTGCTTGGCAACACCGGTGATGTAGCGAACGAGAATTGTCCTGGTGGTGTCGTTTTTTAGAAGCGCCATAAAATTGTCGAGGCCGATAGCTGTTCCCATCGAACCCTCGGCGGCGCCCCTCTCGGCAGCAAAACGCCCGCACTCCAAGAACGCATGAACGGGGCCATCAGGCCCACGCCCACATGCCAGGCAGAGATCACTCGACAAAAAGCCCATCCTCGACTGATACTCAGAGAAGCATCCGTGCCCGGTGATAAACTGGGTCAGGTAAAAACTGAGAATTTTAGGGCCCCACTGGACCCACTCGCTGATAACGGGAATCAAGCGGTGGGTCCAGCGTCCATGCTTTGCAGCATCCCATCTGTCTTGCCAACGCTGTAACGTGACAAGCCTTTCCTCAGCCTTAACCCGCCCAGCCTCCAACACGAAGCCCTCCGAGCCCCGGTCGAGGGTGGACAGCCTGCGAAAAATGCGAAGCCTTTCCTCCGCCACCAACACCAGGGGCGGCACGCCCGCCAGAACACAAACGGCGTCGAGGGACACGGTCCTGTACGACCTGGCCACTCGGGCCAGGATCGAACGCTGGACCGCGTTAATGGCCTTATCGTTGCCGCACCTCGACGCCACGTGCGCCCAGGCAGGGGCCGCGTAGAGGACCACCGACTCGACCACCCTATAATAGAGCAGCCGAGCCCAGTAGCCCCCGCCCCGGATATTGGGAAGGATTCGGGCTAGCAGGCCCGCGTACTTGGCTGCCTTCTCGCAGCTTCGCCTGACATGTGCACGAAAACACTGATTTCCCTCGATCAGCAGTCCAAGGTAGCGCACGCATCCGCCGCCTCGAAGGGACGCCGAACCGAGGGCCAGCTGGAGGGGCCCCGGAGCCTTCCTGCTGGTCAGGTGCAGGACCTCGGTCTTCTCCTCCGCCAGCTCTAGATGGTTGTCCCTGAACCACGCGCGGATGCGGGCGAGCGTTTGCTCGGCCAACGCAACCACGCGATCGGCACTGCGCGCGCCGACGAGCAGGGCGACGTCGTCCGCAAATCCTATTAGACTACAGTGCCTGGGAAGAGGCATCTCGAGGAGGCCATCGTATTGGGCGTTCCAGAACCAGGGGCCGAGAACGGAGCCCTGAGGCACCCCGGCATGAACTGGAAAACGCTCAGGTCCGGACGGGGTCGTCGCCTCCACCACGCGCCCACTGAGATAGCTACTCAGCACGCGCAACAGCGGAGCCGAGACCCCTTTCCCCGCCAAGGCGCCCAAAATACCGTCCCACCTTACGGTGTTAAAGGCATTCCTGACGTCCAAGGCAACCATTACACAATGCAATCCTGTACGCTTGGCAGCGTCCCATGTGTCGATGAGGCGACACATGGCATCGACCGTGCTTTTGCGCTTGACAAAGCCAAATTGATTGCTTGCGAAGGCCACCACGGACGCCAGGCGCTCCTTGAGACAATACTCAAACGCCTTGGAGAAGTTCGAGAGAAGGCAAAGCGGGCGCCACGACACCACGCCCCCGGGTCCAGGCTTCTTAGGGATCAACACCAGCCGGCCCACCTTCCACGCCTCCGGGAAATATCCCAATTCGAGGCATGTGTTGAAAAGGTGGGCGACGTGGCTGAGCGCCTCTCTCCCAAGAGCCCAGACCACGGAGGACGCTATGCCGTCGACGCCGGCCGCCCTCCTCTTGACCTTTTTGATGGCCGCCTCGACCTCGTCCTCTGTAAAAAACTGCCTAGAAGAGGCAGGGCACTCTGATATAAACTCCTCAATTCGAGGGAAAGGAGCCCCACTAGGAGGCTCCGTTACAAAAAGCTTGCGGACGACGTCCGCCACCTCGCCGGCACTAAGGGATGCTGGCGGAGAGCGTCCCTTGACCCTGCCGCTGACCCACAGGTACGGCCGGCCCCACACATCAGCCTCCACGCTATCAGTAAACTTTTTCCACGCGGCGGACTTGGCAATCGCTATAGAGCGTGCCAGGTCCTTTTTAAGGACTTTATACGCCGCGATACGAACTTCCAGGGCCCCGGCGTCCCGACCGCGCCTGGCCCTCTGCAGGCTTCGCCTGGCCTTGCAAACCATTTTCCTGGCCGTCGCGATCTCGCTACTCCACCACCACACGGGACGCTTATCGCGCAGCCCGGGGTGGAGGGTGCGAGACGCTCGTCCGGCCAGGTCGACAATCATGTCTATGTACGCGTCCACGTCCTCAACAGTAACAATACTGAGAGGGTTAGCTTCATGCGCATACCTGCAATATAATTCCAAGAATTTCCTGGTGTCGATGCTCCGGCGCGGTGGGCCGAGATGCGGTCCCCGCCCGGCCGCGCACCCACCAAACTTGTGTAGAATGTACCGGTGGTCGGAGGCAGTCTCAATGTCGAGGATCCTGCTCTCCATCAACCTGGCATAGGCGCCGCCGCCACAGAACATAAAATCGATGAGGGAGCGCTGGCTCCCCCTCTCAAAAGTGAAAGACCCGGTACTCTTTACCGGGACGAGGCCCATCTTATTTATGAGCTCGAGGACGGCGTGCCCCCTTGCATCGGAGCAGACCGATCCCCAGGCCGGGGACTTCGCGTTGAAGTCCCCGCCCACTGCAATCTGACCCAGAGGGATATTTCCAATTAGGGCCTCAAGATCACAGAGAAGGGCACCGAATTCAGAGAGAGGAATATTCGGGGAGAAATAGCAGCCAACGAGGGTGAGGTCACCCACGCTGACCGCCACCGCCCCCCGAACGGCCCCTACAGGCCTAACCCCCGCCCCCGCAGCGCCCCTCCCCGCGACCCAGACGGCCGCCTTTCCGGTTTCATCCCTGTGCCAGTCACCTGGAACGGTCCAGGGCTCCGACACGAGGACAACGTCGACCTCGAGCTCACGCACAGCCTGCTGCAGTAAATCGTGGGCTAGCCGACACCTATGCAGGTTTATCTGGAGAACATTGAGACCCCCCAGCCGGATGCTCTGTAAACTGGCCATATTAGCCATAGCGCCGCACTAGTATAACGTCTCGTGTAATTCGAAAATTGAGAGTAAATATGGGATTTACCGTCGGCGAGACGTTTGCGCTCTGCTAAAAACGAAGCGAAGGTATTCCGATGAACCAAACAGTGGATTCCGTACAGCAATGTTAAGCTCGGCGTTGCCGTTGCCCCCACACACTGCACTTCACTAATAAAATTAATTAAATTAAATTTCAAAACTTATCGGTTAACGACCGATAAGCTAACGTTATAACAAAAGAAAAGAACTGTAAGAAAAAGAAAAAGTTTAAGAAGTAGGCCGACAAGAAATGTACCTCGCACAAAAACTCTTGCACAAAAAACCGTGCGTGTCAGTCGCGTATCGAAACAGACGTTACGTGACGTCAGCCTTACTTTCTATATTTTGACGGAGAGGACCGTCCCTCTCCGCACGTCCCTGCTCCGCAGTGCTTGTTGAGCCGCTCGGCTCCTGTCGTGTAATTTCGCCCAGCTCGGCCGCGCCTGCGCCGCCGCCTGCGCGTTCCGTGCTGCGCGGACGCAAGACGACGTCATTCGGACTCGTCAGCCCGTCTCCCCCCGCGCGTCCCTGGGCCGGCGCTCTCTTCAGCCTGAGCTTCGGCTCTTTCCGGCACGGCTCGCGGCGAAGGGCCGAGTCTGCGCACTGGTCTGCGCAGACATCGCTGCGCGTTGGCGACGCGCTACTTGGCACAGGGGGTACCCCCCCGGCCGATGCACCGCGCGGTGCAGGCTGCGGACATCCACCCGCGCGCGTACCACCGCCCCCAGAACTAATGCCTGCTTCATCCCGACGAGCAGACTGCTCAGGTGTTGTATTATGATTGCGCACCGCGGACGAGCTAATCCCCTTTTCAACCGAAGGGGGAGAGGCTCGCGCTCGCGGCGTTATTCTTGGACGTCGTTCGTTAGAAGGAGGCTTCCCCCCCTTGCTCCTGGCCTCTTCAAGGGCCCTGCGGTATGCAGGACATCTGAGACCCCCGTCCCGGTGCCCGTCCTGGTCGCAGACCACGCACCTCTCGCGCCCCTTACACTCGCCCGCCCGGTGATCATCAGCGCCGCATTTGCGGCAGACCTTTGTACGGTCTGGCCCTTTACAGTCAGCGGCCCGATGTCCGTATCCCCGGCACCTGAAGCACTGGAGGATTTCCTCGCGCTCAGTTACCAGACAGCAGCTCCAGCCCACGCGTAGCGGGCTGAGGGCGAGGATACGCGCCGCCACCGACGCGGGAGCCAGAATAGATGCATTCTGCCTCCCAGCAAACGCCGGCCGGAGAGCGCGTATCTTGTAGCTGTCAGATGGAAATTCGGGCAGCCTCCTGTGGATGGCCGCCTTTATGTCGTCGACGGTCGCGTCGCCTTCGACACGGCGGAGGTGCAAGGTGCGGAGAGGGCCCCTTCCCACCCCGACCGACGCCCTAAGCCCTTGTACCTTTTCGTTAACCAGGGAGCTGAGGGCCCTGGCCTTCGCCCCGTCGCCCCTCACTTGTATGAGCATATGTCCCTCCCTGCTGGTCCTGACGTCGGAGACGAGAATCCCCGCGCCGTCGATGTCGACCTTATCCTTTACGGCCCGAAGCATCTGAGCGTACGTGAGGTTCTCGCCCCTCACCAGTACCGTGTCGGAGGGCTGCTCGGGGGGGCGACGCATTTGGCCGGCTGGGATCCCCCAGATCTTAATTGCAACCCCGGTTCCCGAAAAAACCGCCTCCAGCATCTTTCGGAAAGGTTCCGAAGGAATGTCGGGGTGGGAGGCAATGGCTATGCACTTGCATGCCATCTTGACTCCCAGTTCCCTTAAGTGCGCGAGTGCCCTGTACGCGTTTTCCGCCGCGAAGGTGCTGGACCCGGTTACCCTGTCAGCCGCGACAAATATTCTTTTCTCGCGGATTCTGGGGGGGGCATCGCGGCGCGGAATGGATGTCCTAAGGGTGAGAAATGTGGACTCACCAACCGATGGAGGGTCCGTCCTCAGGTCAGCAACCCCCGGTATCCGGTCTAGAAGAAAGCGGGCAGGGCCCGTTCCCACCTCGAGGTCAGCTGGGGCGAAGCACGCCAGATCGTCGTCCGGACAGCCAACGAGGGGGTTACCCTCGACAATTGTCGTGTTCACGAACGACGATTCCGCCCACCTCCTGTCCACCAGTGCTCGGAGAGATGGCCAGTCCCTGGCCCCGCGCGTCCAGTCCGCTACGTCGTGGTCGTCCACCTCCTGCGGGTCGCAGGTCTGAGTGCCACAAGACCTGGTCCTCGGCGGGGCGATGCACTCGGTGTCCATCCTCTCCGTCGCAGGCTCGGTCTGCGTGCCCGTATTGACCCCGCGACCTCCAGGCTTCGCGTCCGGAGCTGGGGAGCTCCGTGTTGGAGGGCGGTGGGCTGGAGTCAAGGTTGAAGGGGCACGCTCGTTCCTCCTCATAGCCTTGACCGCATGTTGCACCTCGTTGAGACTCCTGATAATGGTGTTAAATAGCTTACGCGTGCCCTCCTCTTGCTCAGCTAAGGCGCCTAGCTTTTTGGAGAGGGCTCGCGTACCGGCAACCGCCTTCTTAACTTGAGTCTCCAAGCAAGGCAGGGGACTCACATAACCACTGGCCAACGTCGATTCGTCCGACGTGCATTCGTGTGCTTCTTCGGGCGACGAAAAAGCGGTCCTCTTCCTCTTGATCTTCCCCCTCCCCGCTGACCCCTTTCCGGAGCCAAGGGTGGGGGAAGAAGGGAAGGTAAAGAGGGAGGAAGGAGGGAGAGGGGAGAAGAAGGGAGGGGAGGGGGGATTGGGCACCGGAGAGGAGGCCGTAACGGCCGCCGTCCGGGGATTCTCCCGGTCCTCGGCCTCACGTGCAGGATCACGAGATCCTGACGGCGGAGACCGTGCCAAACTCTTTCTCGGCAGAAAGGGCGAGCCCTCCTGCGCGAGATCGAGGCGCTGACTTCCAGTAGCCAGCACGTCCAAGTCGGCCTGGTTGCCTACCGACTTGGCGGAATTGCGGGTGCCGGGAAGCACCCTTACCTCGGGTAAACCGAGGGACGCAGGCGGCACTGTAAAAACCTGCTTATTTTCTTTGTCACTGTTCATTTTAAAAAAAAGAAAAGTTAGACATAAAGGGACAAAAACAGTGTAAGAGAGTGTAAATGTGTGATATGGTCAGGAGGATCGCCGGGAGAAGGGGCACC
Organism: Megalopta genalis; assembly: GCF_051020955.1. Taxonomy (NCBI): domain Eukaryota; kingdom Metazoa; phylum Arthropoda; class Insecta; order Hymenoptera; family Halictidae; genus Megalopta; species Megalopta genalis. The sequence continues at coordinate 210,712 of NW_027476440.1, read as the reverse complement.
GGCAGCCCGTCCTGGACCCCCCCGATGTCCGAGCGTCCCTACAATCCGGTGGCCTCGTCGGTTCCCCCCCCGCTCCCCGCAGCAGGGTACCCGTCCGGACGCCACTCGGCACTACTACGAGAAGCGGGATTTAGCGTAATCGCCCTACCACTGTGCAGGGCTGCCTCCCAACTGGCTGGGCTGGGTTCGGGCCCCCCTACTAATGGCGGCCCAGCAGTGCCCACCGGTGTTAACCGCTGTACCCTCCAGATAGGGGGCGCACACGGACACGAGGAAGTCCCCTCAGGACCCCCGATCATTCCCACCCCCGACGATCACTGCACCGTACTCCCAGACAGCGACCCCTCGAACTCGGAGACTCATTCATATTCCGGTGTACCTATTGACCAGGTACCCGGACCATTCATAACCCGCCAGGGCATTCCCGTTTATAGGTAGGCCCCCTTCATTCACGAGTGAACCCGTTTATAGAGTTACTCAATTCATCCACTGGCTCCCCGGAAAAAGGGGAAGGCCTCTCTTACACTCTCCCCGAGACAAAGGGTGCCCGGAAGCACGCGTAGAAACGTGTGTGTATATGAAAGTGAGTGGTTGTGCCCGTCGACAGCTACCACTGTTGCTGCGTCATTCGAGAGCCTGAACCCCTTCGGCGAGAACAGCCGGTACCACGTGAAGGTGGGGAAGACTTGGACTGCAGAGGCTATGGCCAGAAGGCCTTAGTTACGCATGACAGTCCCTTATCCGACCTGGGGTATAAATGATATAGGTTCAAATGAAGACTAATCAAACGAGTTAGCTTCAAAATCCACGCGATACACATGATTTAGCTTCAAATATTAGCGATATAAGTGATGCAGATTCAACTGCAGGCGAAACGAACGAGTTAGCTTCAAATCCATGCGAAACACATGATTTATCTGCAAATCAATACAATGTAGAAGGTTTAGCTGCTAAACAATAAGAGGTAGAATGTTTTGCTTCAAATCAATAGAATGTAGAAGGTTTAGCTTCAAATCAATGCGATGTAGAAGGTTTAGCTTCAAATCCATACGAAACACATGATTTAGCTTCAAATCAATTGGATGGACCAGGCTTAGATTCAAATCCATGCGAAACAAATGATTTAGCTTCAAATGAATGCGAAGTAGAAGGCTTAGCTACAAATCCATGCGAAACACATTAATTAGCTGCAAATAGGTGCGAAGTAGAAGGCTCGGGATCAAATCAATGCGATTCAAATGGTTCATCTTCAAATACTTGTGAAAGACATGATTTAGCTTCAACTGCATGCGAAACATACGAGTTAGCTTCAAATCAAAGCTATGTAGAAAGTTTAGCTTCAAATCCATGCGAAACAAATGATTTAGCTTCAAATGAATGCGAAGTAGAAGGCTTAGCTACAAATCCATGCAAAACAAATGGTTTAGCTACAAATACTTGTGATATACGTCATTTAGCTAAAATTGCATGCGAAACGAACGAGTTAGCTTCAAATCCATGCGATTCACATTATTTAGCTTCAAATCAATGCGATATAGAAGGTTTAGCTTCAAATCCATGCGATACACAAGATTTAGCTTCAAATCAATGCGATGTAGTAGGTTCAGCTTCTAATACATGCGACACATATGATTTAGCTTAAAATTCTTGCGATATAAGTGATATAGCTTCAAAAGCTGTAGGAACAAACGAGGTAGCTACAATTCCATGCGAGACACATGATTTAGCTTCAAATCAATGCGATGTAGAAGGTTTAGCTTCAAATCCAAACGAAACACATGATTTAGCTTCGAATCAATTCGAACGACAATGCTTAGCTTCAAATCCATGCAAAACAAATGGTTTAGCTACAAATACTTGTGATATACATTATTTAGCTACAACTGCATGCGAAACGAACGAGTTAGCTTGAAATCCATGCGAAACACATGATTTAGCAGCAAATCAATGTGATGTGGAAGGTTTAGCTTCAAATCCATGCGATATACAAGATTTAGCTTCGAATCAATGCGATGTAGTAGGTTCAGCTTCAAATCCATGCGATATAAGTGATATAGCTTCAAAAGCAGGAGGAACAAACGAGGTAGCTTCAATTCTATGCGAAACAAATGATTTATCTTCAAATCAATGCGAAGTAGAAGGCGTAGCTTCAAATCCATGCGAAACAAATGGTTTAGCTACAAATACTTGTGATATACATTATTTAGCTACAACTGCATGCGAAACTAACGAGTAAGCTTCAAATCTATGCGAAACACACGATTTATCTTCAAATCAATGCGATGAAGAAGGTTTAGCTTCCAATCCATGCGATACACATGATTTAGCTTCAAATACTAGCGATATAAGTGATGTAGAATCAACTGCAGGCGAAACCAACGTGTTATCTTCAAATCCATGCGAAACACATGATTTAGCTGCAAATCAATGCGATGTAGAAGGTTTAGCTTCAAATCAATGCGATGTAGTAGGTTCAGCTTCAAATCCATGCGACACATATGATTTAGTTTCAAATACTTGCGATATAAGTGATATAGCTTCAAAAGCTGTAGGAACAAACAAGGTAGCTTCAATTCCATGCGAGAAACATGATTTAGCTTCAAATCAATGCGATGTAGAAGGTTTAGCTTCAAATCCATGCGAAACACATTATTTAGCTGCAAATCAGTGCGAAGTAGAAGGGTCGGGTTCAAATCAATGCGATTCAAATGGTTCATCTTCAAATACTTGTGAAAGACATGATTTAGCTTCAATTGCATGCGAAACACATGATTTAGCTTCAAATCAATGCGATGTAGAAGGTTTAGCTTCAAATCCATGCAAAACACGTGATTTAACTTCCAATTAATGCGAAGTAGAAGGCTTAGCTTCAAATCCATGCGAATCAAATGGTTTAGCTTCAAATACATGTGATATACGTTATATAGATCTAACTGCATGCGCAACGAACGAGTTAGCTTCAAATCCATGCGGAACACATGATTTAGCTACAAATCAGTGCGATGAAGAAGGTTTAGCCTCAAATCAATAGAATGTAGAAGGTTTAGCTTCAAATCGATGCGATGTAGAAGGTTTAGCTTCAAATCCATACGAAACACATGATTTAGCTTCAAATCAATTCGATGGACCAGGCTTAGATTCAAATCCATGCGAAACAAATGATTTAGCTTCAAATGAATGCGAAGTAGAAGGATTAGCTACAAATCCATGCGAAACACATTATTTAGCTGCAAATAGGTGCGAAGTAGTAGGTTCAGCTTCTAATACATGCGACACATATGATTTAGCTTCAAATACTTGCGATATAAGTGATATAGCTTCAAAAGCTGTAGGAACAAACGAGGTAGCTTCAATTCCATGCGAGACACATGATTTAGCTTCAAATCAATGCGATGTAGAAGGTTTAGCTTCAAATCCAAACGAAACACATGATTTAGCTTCAAATCAATGCGATGTAGAAGGATTAGCTTCAAATCCATGCGAAACACATTATTTAGCTGCAAATCAGTGCGAAGTAGAAGGCTCGGGTTCAAATCAATGCAATTCAAATGGTTCATCTTCAAATAGTTGTGAAACACATGATTTAGCTTCAACTGCATGCGAAACACATGATTTAGCTTCAAATCAATGCGAAACACATGATTTAGCTTCAAATCAATGCGTTGTAGAAGGTTTAGCTTCAAATCCATGCAAAACACGTGATTTATCTTCCAATTAATGCGAAGTAGAAGGCTTAGCTTCAAATCCACGCGATACACAAGATTTAGTTTCAAATCAATGCGATGTAGTAGGTTCAGCTTCAAATCCATGCGACACATATGATTTAGTTTCAAATACTTGCGATATATGTGATATAGCTTCAAAAGCTGTAGGAACAAACGAGGTAGCTTCAATTCCATGCGAAACACATGATTCAGCTTCAAATCAATGCGATGTAGAAGGATTAGCTTCAAATCCATGCGAAACACATTATTTAGCTGCAAATCAGTGCGAAGTAGAAGGCTCGGGTTCAAATCAATGCAATTCAAATGGTTCATCTTCAAATACTTGTGAAACACATGATTTAGCTTCAACTGCATGCGAAACACATGATTTAGCTTCAAATCAATGCGAAACACATGGTTTAGCTTCAAATCAATGCGTTGTAGAAGGTTTAGCTTCAAATCCATACGAAACACATGATTTAGCTTCAAATCAATTCGAAGGACAAGGCTTAGCTTCAAATCCATGCAAAACAAATGGTTTAGCTACTAATACTTGTGATATACATTATTTAGCTACAACTGCATGCGAAACGAACGAGTTAGCTTGAAATCCATGCGAAACACATGATTTAGCAGCAAATCAATGTGATGTGGAAGGTTTAGCTTCAAATCCATGCGATATACAAGATTTAGCTTCGAATCAATGCGATGTAGTAGGTTCAGCTTCAAATCCATGCGATATAAGTGATATAGCTTCTAAAGCAGGAGGAACAAACGAGGTAGCTTCAATTCTATGCGAAACAAATGATTTAGCTTCAAATCAATGCGAAGTAGAAGGCGTAGCTTCAAATCCATGCGAAACAAATGGTTTAGCTACAAATACTTGTGATATACATTATTTAGCTACAACTGCATGCGAAACTAACGAGTAAGCTTCAAATCTATGCGAAACACACGATTTATCTTCAAATCAATGCGATGAAGAAGGTTTAGCTTCCAATCCATGCGATACACATGATTTAGCTTCAAATACTAGCGATATAAGTGATGTAGAATCAACTGCAGGCGAAACCAACGTGTTATCTTCAAATCCATGCGAAACACATGATTTAGCTGCAAATCAATGCGATGTAGAAGGTTTAGCTTCAAATCAATGCGATGTAGTAGGTTCAGCTTCAAATCCATGCGACACATATGATTTAGTTTCAAATACTTGCGATATAAGTGATATAGCTTCAAAAGCTGTAGGAACAAACAAGGTAGCTTCAATTCCATGCGAGAAACATGATTTAGCTTCAAATCAATGCGATGTAGAAGGTTTAGCTGCAAATCCATGCGAATCAAATGGTTTAGCTTCAAATACATGTGATATACGTTATATAGATCTAACTGCATGCGCAACGAACGAGTTAGCTTCAAATCCATGCGGAACACATGATTTAGCTGCAAATCAGTGCGATGAAGAAGGTTTAGCCTCAAATCAATAGAATGTAGAAGGTTTAGCTTCAAATCGATGCGATGTAGAAGGTTTAGCTTCAAATCCATACGAAACACATGATTTAGCTTCAAATCAATTCGATGGACCAGGCTTAGATTCAAATCCATGCGAAACAAATGATTTAGCTTCAAATGAATGCGAAGTAGAAGGATTAGCTACAAATCCATGCGAAACACATTATTTAGCTGCAAATAGGTGCGAAGTAGAAGGCTCGGGATCAAATCAATGCGATTCAAATGGTTCATCTTCAAATACTTGTGAAAGACATGATTTAGCTTCACCTGCATGCGAAACACATGATTTAGCTGCAAATCAATGCGATGTAGAAGGTTTAGCTTCAAATCCATGCGAAACAAATGATTTAGCTTCAAATGAATGCGAAGTAGGAGGCTTAGCTACAAATCCAAGCAAAACAAATGGTTTAGCTACAAATACTTGTGATATACGTCATTTAGCTACAATTGCATGCGAGACGAACGAGTTAGCTTCAAACCCATGCGATTCACATTATTTAGCTTCAAATCAATGCGATATAGAAGATTTAGCTTCAAATCCATGCGATACACAAGATTTAGCTTCAAATCAATGCGATGTAGTAGGTTCAGCTTCTAATAAATGCGACACATATGATTTAGCTTCAAATACTTGCGATATAAGTGATATAGCTTCAAAAGCTGTAGGAACAAACGAGGTAGCTTCAATTCCATGCGAGACACATGATTTAGCTTCAAATCAAAGCGATGTAGAAGGTTTAGCTTCAAATCCAAACGAAACACATGATTTAGCTTCAAAACAATTCGAAGGACAAGGGTTAGATTCAAATCCATGCGAAACAAATGATTTAGCTTCAAATGAATGCGAAGTAGAAGAATTAGCTTCAAATCAATGCGATATACAAGATTTAGCTTCAAATCAATGCGATGTAGTAGGTTCAGCTTCAAATCCATGCGATATAAGTGATATAGCTTCAAAAGCAGGAGGAACAAACGAGGTAGCTTCAATTCTATGCGAAACAAATGATTTAGCTTCAAATCAATGCGAAGTAGAAGGCGTAGCTTCAAATCCATGCGAAACAAATGGTTTAGCTACAAATACTTGTGATATACATTATTTAGCTACAACTGCATGCGAAACTAACGAGTTAGCTTCAAATCCATGCGAAACACACGATTTATCTTCAAATCAATGCGATGTAGTAGGTTCAGCTTCAAATCAATGCGACACATATGATTCAGCTTCAAATTCTTGCGATATAAGTGATATAGCTTTAAAAGCTGTAGGAACAAACGAGGTAGCTTCAATTCCACGCGATACACATGATTTAGCTTCAAACACTTGCGATATAAGTGATGTAGATTCAACTGCAGGCAAAACGAACGAGTTAGCTTCAAATCCATGCGAAATACATGATTCAGCTGCAAATCAATGCGATGTAGAAGGATTAGCTTCAAATCCATGCGAAACACATTATTTAGCTGCAAATCGGTGCGAAGTAGTAGGTTCAGCTTCTAATACATGCGACACATATGATTTAGCTTCAAATACTTGCGATATAAGTGATATAGCTTCAAAAGCTGTAGGAACAAACGAGGTAGCTTCAATTCCATGCGAAACACATGATTCAGCTTCAAATCAGTGCGATGTAGAATGTTTAGCTTCAAATCCATGCGAAACAATTGATATAGCTTCAAACACTTGGGGTGTAAGTGATATAGCTTCCAATGAAGACTAATCAAATGAGTTAGCTTCAAAATCCACGCGATACACATGATTTAGCTTCAAATACTAGCGATATAAGTGATGTAGATTCAACTGCAGGCGAAACGAACGAGTTAGCTTCAAATCCATGCGAAACACATGATTTAGCTGCAAATCAATGCGATGTAGAAATTTTAGCTTCAAAACAATAAGAGGTAGAAGGTTTAGCTTCAAATCAATAGAATGTAGAAGGTTTAGCTTCAAATCAATGCGATGTAGAAGGTTTAGCTTCAAATCAATGCGATGTAGAATGTTTAGCTTCAAATCCATACGAAACACATGATTTAGCTTCAAATCAATTCGAAGTACAAGGCTTAGATTCAAATCCATGCGAAACGATTAATTTAGCTTCAAATCAATGCGATGTAGAAGGTTTAGCTTCAAATCCATGCGAAACACATGATTCAGCTGCAAATCAATGCGATGTAGAAGGTTCAGCTTCAAATCTATGCCAAACACATGATTTATATTCCAATCCATGCGATGTAGAAGGTTTAGCTTCAAATCCATGCGGAACACATTATTTAGCTGCAAATAGATGCGAAGTAGAAGGCGCGGGTTCAAATCAATGCGATTCAAATGGTTCATCTTCAAATACTTGTGAAAGACATGATTTAGCTTCAACTGCTTGCGAAACACATGATTTAGCTGCAAATCAATGCGATGAAAAAGGTTTAGCTTCAAATCCTTGCGAAACAAATGATATAGCTTCAAACACTTGGGGTATAAATGATATAGCTTCAAATGAAGACTAATCAAACGAGTTAGCTTCAAAATCCACGCGATACACATGATTTAGCTTCAAATATTAGCGATATAAGTGATGTAGATTCAACTGCAGGCGAAACGAACGTGTAAGCTTCAAATCCATACGAAACACGTGATTTAGCTTCAAATCAATTCGAAGGACAAGGCTTAGATTCAAACGAATGCGAAACAAATGATTTAGCTTCAAATGAATGCGAAGTAGAAGGCTTAGCTTCAAATCCATGCAAAACAAATGGTTTAGCTACAAATACTTGTGATATACACTATTTAGCTACAACTGCATGCGAAACAAACGAGATAGCTTCAGATCCATGCTATATACATGAATTAGCTTCAAATCAATGCGATGTAGAAGGTTTAGCTTCAAATCCATGCAAAACACGTGATTTAACTTCCAATTAATGCGAAGTAGAAGGCTTAGCTTCAAATCCATGCGGCACATATGATTTAGCTTCAAATACTTGCGATATAAGTGATATAGCTTCAAATACAGGCGAAACGAATGAGTTAGCTTCAAATCCATGCGAAACACATGATTCAGCTGCAAATCAATGCGATGTAGAAGGTTTAGCTTCAAATCCATGCGAAACGCATTATTTAGCTGCAAATCAGTGCGAAGTAGAAGGGTCGGGTTCAAATGAATGCGATCCAAATGGTTCATCTTCAAATACTTGTGAAAGACATGATTTAGCTTCAACTGCATGAGAAACACATGATTTAGCTTCAAATCAATGCGATGTAGAAGGTTTAGCTTCAAATCCATGCAAAACACTTGATTTAACTTCCAATTAAGTAGAAGGCTTAGCTTCAAATCCATGCGAATCAAATGGTTTAGCTTAAAATACTTGTGATATGCGTTAGTTAGATTTAACTGCATGCGCATCGAACGAGTCAGCTTCAAACCCATTCGAAACACATGATTTAGCTGCAAATCAATGCGATGAAGAAGGTTTAGCTTCAAATCAATAGAATGTAGAAGGTTTAGCTTCAAATCAATGCGACGTAGAAGGTTTAGCTTCAAATCCACGCGAAACAAATGACTTAACTTCAAAAACTTGGGGTATAAGTGATGTAGCTTCAAATGCAGACCAATCAAACGAGTTAGCTTCAAAATCCACGCGATACACATGATTTAGCTTCAAATACTAGCGATATAACTGATGTAGATTCAACTGCAGGCGAAACGAACGAGTTAGCTTCAAATCCATGCGAAACACATGATTTAGCTGCAAATCAATGTGATGTAGAAGGTTTAGCTTCAAATCCATGCGATATACAAGATTTAGATTCAAATCAATGCGATGTAGAAGGTTCAGCTTCAAATCCATGCGATACATATGATTTAGCTTCAAATACTTGCGATAGAAGTGATATAGCTTCAAAAGCTGGAGGAACAAACGAGGAAGCTTCAATTCCATGCGAAACAAATTATTCAACTTCAATCAATGCGAAGTAGAAGGCTTAGCTTCAGATCCATGCGAAATAAATGGATCAGCTACAAATACTTGTGATATACATTATTTAGCTACAACTGCATGCGAAACAAACGAGTTTGCTTCAAATCCATGCAAAACATATGATTTAGCTTCAAATGAATGCTATGTAGAAGGTTTAGCTGCAAATCCATGCGACACAGATGATTTAGCTTCAGATAATTGCGATATAAGTAATATAGCTTCAAATGCAGACGAAACACATGATTTGGCTTCAAATCGAAGCGAAACACATGATTTAGTTTCAAATCAATGCGATGTAGAAGGTTTAGCTTCAAATCCATGCGATACACAAGATTTAGATTCAAATCAAGGCGATGTAGAAGGTTCAGCTTCAAATCCATTCGACACATATGATTTAGCTTCAAATACTTGCGATATAAGTGATATAGCTTCAAAAGCTGGAGGAACAAACGAGGAAGCTTCAATTCCATGCGAAACAAATGATTTAACTTCAAATCAATGTGAAGTAGAAGGCTCAGCTTCAGATCCATGCGATAAACAAGATTTAGCTTCAAATCAATGCGATGTAGTAGGTTCAGCTTCAAATCCATGCGATATAAGTGATATAGCTTCAAAAGCAGGAGGAACAAACGAGGTACCTTCAATTCCATGCAAAACAAATGGTTTAGCTACAAATACTTGTGATATACATTATTTAGCTACAACTGCATGCGAAACAAATGATATAGCTTCAAACTCTTGGGGTGTAAGTGATATAGCTTCAAATGAAGACTAATCAAACGAGTTAGCTTCAAAATCCACGCGATACACATGATTTAGCTTCAAATACTAGCGATATAAGTCATGTAGATTCAACTGCAGGCGAACCGAACAAGTTAGTTTCAAATCCATGCGAAACACATGATTCAGCTGCAAATCAATGCAATGTAGAAGGTTCAGCTTCAAATCCATGCGAAACAAATGATATAGCTACAAACACTTGGGGTATAAATGATATAGCTTCAAATGAAGACTAATCAAACGAGTTAGCTTCAAAATCCACGCGATACACATGATTTAGCTTCAAATATTAGCGATGTAGAAGGTTTAGCTTCAAATCCATGCGATACACAAGATTTAGCTTCAAATGAATGCGATGTAGTAGGTTCAGCATCAAATCCATGCGACACATATGATCTAGCTTCAAATACTTGCGATATGAGTGATATAGCTTCAAAAGCTGTAGGAACAAACGAGGTAGCTTCAATTCCATGCGAGACACATGATTTAGCTTCAAATCAATGCGATGTAGAAGATTTAGCTTCAAATCCAAACGAAACACATGATTTAGCTTCAAATCAATTCGAAGGACAAGGCTTAGCTTCAAATCCATGCAAAACAAATGGTTTAGCTACAAATACTTGTGATATACATTATTTAGCTACAACTGCATGCGAAACGAACGAGTTAGCTTCGAATCCATGCGAAACACATGTTTCAGCTGCAAATCAATGCGATGTAGAAGGATTAGCTTCAAATCCATGCGAAGCGAATCATTAAGTTTCAAATTCTTGCGAATATAAGTGATATAGCTTCAAATGCAGGCGAAACAATCAAGCAAGCTGCAAATCGATTCGAAACACATGATTTAGCTTCAAATACATGTGAAACACATGGATTGGCTTAATATTCATGTGAAACAAATGGTTCAGCTCCAAATACTTGTGATATACATTATTTAGCTTCAAGAGCATGCGAAACAAACGAGTTAGCTTCAAATCAAACGAAACACATGATACAGCTTCAAATCAATGCGAAGTAGAAGGCTTAGCTTCAAATCCATGCGAAACGAATGATTTAGCTTGAAATACTTGCGAATATAAGTGATATAGCTTCAAATCAATGCGAAGTAGAAGGTTCATCTTCAAATCCATGAGAAACAAATGGTTTAGCATCAAATACTTGTGATATACATGATTTAGCTTCAAATGCAGGCGATACAAACGAGTTAGCTTCAAATCCAAGCAAAACACATGCTTTAGCTTCAAATCAATGCGAAGTAGAAGGATTTGCTTATAATCCATGCGAAACAAATGATTTAGCTTCAAATACTTGCGATATAAATGATTTAGCTGCAACTGGAAACGAAACAAGCGAGTTAGCTTCAAATCCGTGCGAAACAGATGTTTTAGATTCAAATCAATGCGAAGTAGAATGCTTAGCTTCAAATCCTTGCTAATCAAACGGTTTAGCTTCAAATACTTGTGATATACATGTTTTATTTTGAACTGCATGCGAAAAAAACGAGTTAGCTTCAAATCAAACGAAACACATGATATAGCTTCAAATCAATGCGAAGTAGTAGGCTTAGCTTCAGATCCATGAGAAACAAATGGTTCATCATCAAATACTTGTGGTATACATGATTTAGCTTTATCTCCATGCGAAACAAACGATTTATCTTGTACACCATGCGGAACACATGATTTAGCTACAAATCAATGCGAAGTAGAAGGCTTAGCTACAAATTCATGCAAAACGTATGATTTGGCTTCAAATACTTGCGAATATAAGTGATATAGCTTCAACTGCATGCGAAACACACGAGTTAGCTTCAAATCCAAGCGAAACACATGATTTAGATTCAAATTCATGCGAAACACATGGTTCAGCTTAATATTCATGCGAAACAAATGGTTCAGATTCAAAAACTTGTGATATACATTAATTAGCTTCAAGAGCATGCGAAACAAACGCGTTAGCATCAAATCTAAAGGAAACACATCATTTAATTTCAAATCAATGCGAAGTAGATGGCTTAGCTGCAAATCAATGCGGAACAAATGGTTTAGCTTAAAATAATTGTGATATACACGATTTAGCTTAAACTGCATGCGAAACAAACAAGTTAGCTTCAAATCCGAGCGAAACAGATGATTTCGATTCAAATCAATGCGAAGTAGAAGGCTTAGCTTCAAATCCATGATAAAAAAATGATTTACCTTCGCATACATGAGATATAATTGAAACAGCTTCAAATGCAGGCGAAACAAACGAGTTTGCATCAAATCCATGCAAAACACATGATTTATCTCCAAATGCAGACGAAACAAACCAGTTAGCTTCTATTCCATGTGAAACACTTGATTTAGCTTCAAATTCATGCGAATATAAGTTATATAACTCCAAATGCATGCGAAACAAACGAGGTAGTTTCAAATCCAAGCAAAACACACGATTTAGCTTCAAATCAATGCGAAGTCGAAGAATTAGCTTCAAATCCATGCGAAACGAATGATTGAGCTTCAAATAGTTGCGCATATTTGAGATATAGCTTCGAATGCAGGCGAAACAAACGAGTTAGCTTCAAATCCATGCGAAACACATGATTTAGCTGCAAACCAATGCGATGTAGAATGTTTAGCTTCACATCCAAGCAATACACAGGATTTAGCTTCAAATCAATGCGATGTATTAGGCTTAGCTTCAAATCCGTGCGAAACACATGATTTAGCTTCAAATAAATTCAAAATAGAAGGATTAGCTTCAAATCCATGAGAAATAAATGGGTTACCTTCAAATACTTGCGATATAAATGAAATAGCTTCAAATGCAGGCGAATCAAACGAGTCCGCTTCAAATCCATGCGAAACACATGATTTAGCTCCAAATGCAGGCGAAACAAACCAGTTAGCTTCTATTCTATGTGAAACACATGATTTAGCTTCAAATTCATGCGAAACACATGGTTTAGCTTCATATTCTTGCAAAACAAATGGCTTAGCTTCAGATACTTGTGATAAACATGATTTAGCTTCAACTGCATATGAAACAAACGAGTTATCTTCAAATCCAAGGGAAACACATGATTTAGCTTCAAATTCGTGCGAAACAAGTGACTTAGCTTCACATAATTGTGATATACATGATTTAGATTCAACTGCATGCGAAACAAACGAGTTGGCATCAAATCCAAGCGATACACATGATTTAGCATCAAATCCATGCGAAGTAGAAGGCTTAGCATCAATTCCATGCGAAACAAATGGTTTAGATACAAACATTTGTGGTATACATGATTTAGCTTTAACTGCGTGCGGAAAAAACGAGTTAGCTAGAAATCCAAGCGAAACATATGATTTAGCTTCAAATCAATACGAAGTAGAAGGCTTAGCTTCAAATCCAAGCGAAACACACGATTTAGCTTCAAATCAATGCGAAGTAGAAGGCTTAGCTTCAGATCCATGCGAAACAAATGGATTAGCTACAAATACTTGTGATATACATTATTTAGCTACAACTGCATGCGGAACAAACGAGTTTGCTTCAAATCCATGCGAGACACATGATTTAGCTTCAAATCAATGCGATGTAGAAGGTTTAGCTTCAAATCCACGCGAAACAAATGACTTAGCTTCAAACACTTGGGGTATAAGTGATATAGCTTCAAATGCAGACTAATCAAACGAGTTAGCTTCAAAATCCACGCGATGTACATGATTTAGCTTCAAATACTTGCGATATAAGTGATATAGCTTCAAAAGCTGTAGGAACAAACGAGGTAGCTTCAAATCCATGCGAAACACATGATTCAGCTGCAAATCAATGCGATGTAGAAGGTTTAGCTTCAAATCCATGCGAAACACATTATTTAGCTGCAAATCAGTGCGATGTAGAAGGCTCGGGTTCAAATCAATGCGATTCAAATGGTTCATCTTCAAATACTTGTGAAAGACATGATTTAGCTTCAACAGCATGCGAAACACATGATTTAGCTTCAAATCAATGCGATGTAGAAGGTTTTGCTTCAAATCCATGCAAAACACGTGATTTATCTTCCAATTAATGCGAAGTAGAAGGCTTAGCTTCAAATCCATGCGAATCAAATGGTTTAGCTTCACATACTTGTGATATACGTTATTTAGATTTAACTGCATGCGCAACGAACGAGTTAGCTTCAAATCCATGCGAAACACACGATGTATCTTCAAATCAATGCGATGTAGAAGTTTAGCTTCAAATCAATAAGGGGTAGAAGGTTTAGCTTCGAATCAATAGAATATAGTAGGTTTAGCTTCAAATCAATGCGATGTAGAAGGTTTAGCTTCAGATCCATGCGAAACAAATGGATTAGCTACAAATACTTGTGATATACATTATTTAGCTACAACTGCATGCGGAACAAACGAGTTTGCTTCAAATCCATGCGAGACACATGATTTAGCTTCAAATCAATGCGATGTAGAAGGTTTAGCTTCAAATCCACGCGAAACAAATGACTTAGCTGCAAACACTTGGGGTAAAAGTGATATAGCTTCAAATGCAGAACTAATCAAACGAGTTAGCTTCAAAATCCACGCGATGTACATGATTGAGCTTCAAATACTTGCGATATAAGTGATATAGCTTCAAATGAAGGCGAAACAAACGAGTTCGCTTCAAATCCATGCGAAACACATGATTTAGCTTCAAATCAATGCGAAGTAGAAGGGTTAGCTCCAAAACCATGCGATTCACATGATTTATCTTCAAAACCCTGTGACACATATGATTTAGCTTCAAATACTTGCGATATAAGTGATATAGCTTCAAAAGCTGGAGGAACAAACGAGTTTGCTTCAAATCAATGCGAGACACATGATTTAGCTTCAAATCAATGCGAAGTAGAAGGCTTAGCTTCAGATCCATGCGAAACAAATGGGTTAGCTACAAATACTTGTGATATACATTATTTAGCTACAACTGCATGCGGAACAAACGAGTTTGCTTCAAATCCATGCGAGACACATGATTTAGCTTCAAATCAATGCGATGTAGAAGGTTTAGCTTCAAATCCATGCGAATCAGATGGTTTAGCTTCACATACTTGTGATATACGTTATTTAGATTTAACTGCGTGCGCAACGAACGAGTTAGCTTCAAATCCATGCGAAACACATGATTCAGCTGCAAATCAATGCGATGTAGAAGGTTTAGCTTCAAATCCATGCGATGTAGAAGGTTTAGCTTCAAATCCATGCGATACACTAGATTTTGCTTCAAATCAATGCGATGTAGAAGGTTCTGCTTCAAATCCATACGACACATATGATTTAGCTTCAAATACTTGCGATATAAGTGATATAGCTTCAAAAGCAGGAGGAACAAACGAGGTAGCTTCAATTCCATGCGAAACAAATGATTTAGCTTCAAATCAATGCGAAGTAGAAGGTTTAGCTTCAAATCCATGCGAAACAAATGGTTTAGCTAGAAATGCTTGTGATATACATTATTTAGCTACAACTGCATGTGAAACAAACGAGTTAGCTTCAAATCCATGCGATACACACGATTTAGCTTCAAATCAATGCGATGTAGAAGGTTTAGCTTCAAATCCAAGCGAAACACATGATTTAGGTTCAAATACTTGCGATATATGTGATATAGTTTCAAATGGATGCGAAACGAACGAGTTACCTTCAAATTCATGCGAAACACATGATTTAGCTGCAAATCAATGCGATGTAGAAGGTTTAGCTTCAAATCCATGCGATATAAGTGACATAGCTTCAAAAGCAAGAGGAACAAACGAGTTAGCTTCAAATCCATGCGAAACACGCGATTTATCTTCAAATCAATGCGATGTCGAAGGTTTAGCTTCAAATCAATGCGATGTCGAAGGTTTAGCTTCAAATCAATAAGAGGTAGAAGGTTTAGCTTCAAATCAATAGAATATAGAAGGTTTAGCTTCAAATCAATGCGATGAAGAAGGTTTAGCTTCAAATCCTTACGAAACAAATGATTTAGCTTCAAGTCAATGCGATGTAGTATGTTCAGCTTCAAATCCATGCGATATAAGTGATATAGCTTCAAACGCAGGAGGATCAAACGAGGTAGCTTCAATTCCATGCGAAACAAATGATTTAGCTTCAAATCAATGCGAAGTGGAATGTTTAGCTTCAAATCCAAGCGAAACACATGATTTAGCTTCAAATACTTGCGATATAAGTGATCTAGCTACAAATACAGGCGAAACGAACGAGTTAGCTTCAAATCCATGCGAAACACATGATTCAAATGCAAATCAATGCGAAGTAGAAGGTTTAGCTTCAAATCCATGCCAAACACATGATTTAGATTCAAATCCTTGGAATGTAGAAGGTTTAGCTTCAAATCCATGCGAAACACATTATTTAGCTGCAAATCAGTGCAAAGTAGAAGTTTCAGGTTCAAATCCATGCGATTCAAATGGTTCATCTTCAAATACTTGTGAAAGACATGATTTAGCTTCAACTGCATGCGAAACAAACGAGTTATCTTCAAATCCATGCGAAACACACGATTTAGCTTCAAATCAATGCGATGTAGAAGGTTTAGCTTCAAATCCAAGCGAAACACATGATTTAGCTTCAAATACTTGCGATATAAGTGATATAGCTTCAAAAGCTGGAGGAACAAACGAGGTAGCTTCAATTCCATGCGAAACACACGATTTAGCTGCAAATCAGTGCGATGTAGTAGGTTCAGCTTCAAATCCATGCGGCACATATGATTTAGCTTCAAATACTTGCGATATAAGTGATATAGTTTCAAATGGAGGCGAAACAAACGAGTTAGCCTCAAATCCATGCGAAACATACGATTTAGCTTCAAATCAATGCGATGTAGAATGTTTAGCTTCAAATCCAAGCGAAACACATGATTTAGCTTCAAATACTTGCGATATAAGTGATCTAGCTACAAATACAGGCGAAACGAACGAGTTAGCTTCAAATCCATGCGAAACACATGATTCAAATGCAAATCAATGCGAAGTAGAAGGTTTAGCTTCAAATCCATGCCAAACACATGATTTAGATTCAAATCCTTGGAATGTAGAAGGTTTAGCTTCAAATCCATGCGAAACACATTATTTAGCTGCAAATCAGTGCAAAGTAGAAGTTTCAGGTTCAAATCCATGCGATTCAAATGGTTCATCTTCAAATACTTGTGAAAGACATGATTTAGCTTCAACTGCATGCGAAACAATCGAGTTAGCTTCAAATCAATTCGATGTAGAAAGTTTAGCTACAAATCCATGCGAAACAAATGGTTTAGATACAAATACTTGTGATATACATTGTTTAGCTACAACTGCATGCGAAACAAACGAGTTATCTTCAAATCCATGCGAAACACACGATTTAGCTTCAAATCAATGCGATGTAGAAGGTTTAGCTTCAAATCCAAGCGAAACACATGATTTAGCTTCAAATACTTGCGATATAAGTGATATAGCTTCAAAAGCTGGAGGAACAAACGAGGTAGCTTCAATTCCATGCGAAACAAATGATTTAGCTTCAAATCAATGCGAAGTGGTAGGCTTAGCTTCAAATTCGTGCGAAACAAATGGTTTAGCTACAAATACTTGTGATATACATTATTTAGCTACAGCTGCATGCGAAACAAACGAGTTAGCATCAAATCCATGCGAAACACATGATTAAGCTTCAAATTAATGCGATGTAGATGGTTTGCTTCAAATACATGCGATACACAAAATTTAGCTTCAAATCAATGCGATGTAGTAGGTTCAGCTTCAAATCCATGCGATATAAGTGATATAGCTTCAAAAGCAAGAGGAACAAACGAGTTAGCTTCAAATCCATGCGAAACACACGATTTATCTTCAAATCAATGCGATGTCGAAGGTTTAGCTTCAAATCAATGCTATGTAGCTGGTTTAGCTTCATATCTGTGCGAAACAAATGATTTAGCTTCAAATACTCTCGATATTAGTGATATAGCTTCAAATGAAGAAGAAACAATGGAGTTATCTTCAAATCCATGCGAAACAATAGATTTAGTTTCAAATCAACTCGAAGTACAAGGATTAGATTCAAATCCATGCGAAACACATGATTTAGCTTCAAATTCACGAGAAGCACATGGTTTAGATTCGTATATTTGCGAAACGAATAGTTTAGATTCAAATACTTGTGATATACATGATTCAGATACAACTGCATGCAAAACAAACGAGATAGCTTCAAATCCAAGCGAAACACATGATTTAGCAGCAAATCAATGCGATGCAGAACGTTTAGCTTCAAATCCATGAAAAACCAATGATTTTGCTTTAGATACTTGCGATATAAGTGATATAGCTTCAAATGCAGACGAAACAAACGAGTTAGCTTCAAATCCAAGCGAATCACATAATTTATCTTCAAATCAATGTGATTTAGAAGGATTAACTTCAAATCCATGCTAAACAAACGATTGAGCTTCAAACACTTCGGATATAGGTGATACAGCTTCAGCTGCATGCGAAACAAACGAGTTAGCTTCAAGTCCATGCGAAACACATGATTTAGCTTCAAATCAATGCGAAGTAGATGGCTTGGCGTCAAATCCATGCGAAACAAATGTATTCGCTTCAAATACTTGCAATATAAATGAAATAGCTGCAAATGGCGGCGACACAAACGAGTTAGCGTCAAATCCATGCAAAGAACATGAGTAAGCTAAAAATGCATGCGAACAACATGATCTAGGTTCAAATTCATGGGAAACACGTGGTTTATCTACAAATCCATGCGAAACAAATTGTTTAACTTCAGATACTCATGCTTTAGCTTCAACTGCATGCGAAACAAACGAGTTAGCTTCAAATCCAAGCAAAACACATGATTAAGCTTCAAATGCATGCGAAACAAATGATTTAGCTTCAAATACTTGCGATATAAGTTATATAGATTCAAACGCAGGCGAAACGAACGAGTTAGCTTCAAGTCCATGCGCAATACATGAATTTAGATGCAAATCAATGCGATGTAGAAGGTTTAGCTTCAAATTTGTGCGAAACCATTGATTTAGCTTCAGATACTTGCGATATAAGGGATATAGCTTCAAATGCAGACGAAACAAACGAGTAAGTTTCAAATCCAAACGAAACACATGATTTAGCTACAAATCAATGCGATGTACAAGGTTTAGTTTCAAATCCATGCGAAACAAATCATTTAGCTTCAAATACTTGCGATATAAGTGATATAGATACAAATGCAGAAGAAACAAACGAGTTAGCTTCAAATCCATTCGATACACATGATTTAGCTTCAACTCAATGCGAAGTAGAAGGACTAGGTTCAAATCCATGTGAAACAAATGATTTAGCTTCAAATACTTGCGATATAAGTGATATAGATTCAACTGCAGGGGTAACAAACGAATTAGATTCAAATCCATGCGAACATACGATTTAGCTTCAAATACTTGCGATATAAGTGATATAGCTTCAAATGCAGACGAATCAAACGAGTTAGCTTCAAAATCCATGCGATACACATGATTTAGCTTCAAATCAATGCGAAACTCATGATTTAGCTTGAGATCAATGCGAACTAGATGTCTTAGCTTCAAAACCATGCGAAACAAATGATTAACCTTCAAATCAATGCGAAGTAGAAGGCTTAGCTTCAAATCCATGCGAACCGAAAGATTTAGTTTCAAATATTTGCGAATATGAGGGATAGAGCTTCAAATGCATGCGAAACAAACGAGTTAGCTTCAAATCCATGCGAAACACATGATTTAGCTTCAAATCAATGCGAAGTAGAAGGGTTAGCTTCAAATCCATGCGGAACAAATGATTTAGCTTCAAATACTTGCGATGTAAGTGATATAGTTTCAAATGCAGGCGAAACAAACGAGATAGCTTCAAATCCATGCGAAACAAATGATTTATGTTCAAATACTCTCGATATTAGTGATATAGCTTCAAATGCAGACGAAACAAACGAGTTAGCATCGAATCCATGCGAAACAAATGATTTAGCTTCAAACACTTGGGATATAAGCGATATAGCTTCAAATGCAGACGAATCAAACGAGGTAGCTTGAAAATCCATGCGATACACATGATTTACTTTCAAATCAATTCGAAGTACACGGCTTAGATTCAAATCCATGCGAAACAAATGATTTAGGTTCAGATACTTGCAACAAGAGTGATATAGTTTCAACTGCAGGGGAAACAAACAAGTTAGCTTCAAATCTATGCTAAACACATGATACGGCTTCAAATCAATGCTATGTAGAAGGTTCAGCATCAAATCGAAGCGAAAAAAATGATTTAGCTTCAGATACTTGCGATATAAGTGATATAGCTTCAAATGTAGACGAATCAAACGAGTTAGCTTCAAAATCCATGCGATACACATGATTTAGCTTCAAATCAATGCGAAACTCATGATTTTGCTTCAGATCAATGCGAACTAGATGTCTTAGCTTCAAAACCATGCGAAACAAATGATTAACTTCAAATCAATGCGAAGTAGAAGGCTTAGCTTCAAATCCATGCGAACCGAAAGATTTAGTTTCAAATATTTGCGAATATGAGGGATAGAGCTTCAAATGCATGCCAAACAAACGAGTTAGCTTCAAATCCATGCGAAACACATGATTTAGCTTCAAATTCATGAGAAGCACATGGTTTAGATTCGTATACTTGCGAAACGAATAGTTTAGATTCAAATACTTGTGATATACATGATTTAGTTTCAACTGCATGCGAAACAAACGAGTTAGCTTCAAATCCAAGCGAAACATATGACTTAGCTCCAAATCAATGCGAAGTAGAAGGATAAGCTTCAAATCCAAGCGAAACACATGATTTAACTTTAAATCAATGCGATGTAGAAGGTTTAGCTTCAAATCAATGCGAAGTAGAAGGTTTAGCTTCAAATCCATGCCAAACACATGATTTAGTTTCAAATCCTTGGGATGTAGAAGGTTTAGCTTCAAATCCATGCGAAACACATTATTTAGCTGCAAATCAGTGCGATGTAGTAGGTTCAGCTTCAAATCCATGCGGCACATATGATTTAGCTTCAAATACTTGCGATATAAGTGATATAGTTTCAAATGGAGGCGAAACGAACGAGTTAGCGTCAAATCCATGCAAAGAACATGAGTAAGCTAAAAATGCATGCGAACAACATGATCTAGGTTCAAATTCATGGGAAACACGTGGTTTAGCTACAAATCCATGCGAAACAAATTGTTTAACTTCAGATACTCATGCTTTAGCTTCAACTGCAAGCGAAACAAACGAGTTAGCTTCAAATCCAAGCAAAACACATGATTAAGATTCAAATGCATGCGAAACAAATGATTTAGCTTCAAATACTTGCGATATAAGTTATATAGATTCAAACGCAGGCGAAACGAACGAGTTAGCTTCAAGTCCATGCGCAATACATGAATTTAGATGCAAATCAATGCGATGTAGAAGGTTTAGCTTCAAATCTGTGCGAAACCATTGATTTAGCTTCAGATACTTGCGATATAAGGGATATAGCTTCAAATGCAAACGAAACAAACGAGTAAGTTTCAAATCCAAACGAAACACATGATTTAGCTACAAATCAATGCGATGTACAAGGTTTAGTTTCAAATCCATGCGAAACAAATCATTTAGCTTCAAATACTTGCGATATAAGTGATATAGATTCAACTGCAGGGGTAACAAACGAATTAGATTCAAATCCATGCGAAACATACGATTTAGCTTCAAATACTTGCGATATAAGTGATATAGCTTCAAATGCAGACGAATCAAACGAGTTAGCTTCAAAATCCATGCGATACACATGATTTAGCTTCAAATCAATGCGAAACTCATGATTTAGCTTGAGATCAATGCGAACTAGATGTCTTAGCTTCAAAACCATGCGAAACAAATGATTAAACTTCAAATCAATGCGAAGTAGAAGGCTTAGCTTCAAATCCATGCGAACCGAAAGATTTAGTTTCAAATATTTGCGAATATGAGGGATAGAGCTTCAAATGCATGCGAAACAAACGAGTTAGCTTCAAATCCATGCGAAACACATGATTTAGCTTCAAATCAATGCGAAGTAGAAGGAATAGCTTCAAATCCATGCGGAACAAATGATTTAGCTTCAAATACTTGCGATGTAAGTGATATAGTTTCAAATGCAGGCGAAACAAACGAGATAGCTTCAAATCCATGCGAAACAAATGATTTATGTTCAAATACTCTCGATATTAGTGATATAGCTTTAAATGCAGACGAAACAAACGAGTTAGCATCGAATCCATGCGAAACAAATGATTTAGCTTCAAACACTTGGGATATAAGCGATATAGCTTCAAATGCAGACGAATCAAACGAGTTAGCTTGAAAATCCATGCGATACACATGATTTAGCTTCAAATCAATGCGATGTAGAAGGTTTAGCTTCAAATCCATGCCATACACAAGATTTAGTTTCAAGTCAATGTAGTAGGTTCAGCTTCAAAACAATAAGAGGTAGAAGGTTTAGCTTCAAATCAATAGAATGTAGAAGGTTTAGCTTCAAATCAATGCGATGTAGAAGGTTTAACTTCAAATCCATACGAAACACATGATTTAGCTTCAAATCAATTCGATGGAGAAGGCTTAGATTCAAATCCATGCGAAACAAATGATTTAGCTTCAAATCAATGCGATGTAGAAGGTTTAGCTTCAAATCCATGCGATACACAAGATTTAGCTTCAAATCAATGCGATGTAGAAGGTTCAGCTTCAAATCCATACGACACATATGATTTAGCTTCAAATACTTGCGATATAAGTGACATAGCTTTAAAAGCTGTAGGAACAAACGAGGTAGCTTCAATTCCACGCGATACACATGATTTAGCTTCAAACACTTGTGATATAAGTGATGTAGATTCAACTGCAAGCAAAACGAACGAGTTAGCTTCAAATCCATGCGAAACACATGATTCAGCTGCAAATCAATGCGATGTAGAAGGATTAGCTTCAAATCCATGCGAAACATATTATTTAGCTGCAAATCAGTGCGAAGTAGAAGGCTCGGGTTCAGATCAATGCAATTCAAATGGTTCATCTTCAAATACTTGTGAAAGACATGATTTAGCTTCAAATCCATGCAAAACACGTGATTTATCTTCCAATTAATGCGAAGTAGAAGGCTTAGCTTCAAATCCATGCGAATCAAATGGTTTAGCTTCAAATACTTGCGATATACGTTATTTAGATTTAGCTGCATGCGCAACGAACGAGTTAGCTTCAAATCCATGCGAAACACATGATTTAGCTGCAAATCAATGCGATGAAGATGGATTAGTTTCAAATCCATGCGAAACAAATGATATAGCTTCAAACACTTGGGGTGTAAGAGATATAGCTTCAAATGAAGACTAATCAAACGAGTTAGCTTCAAAATCCACGCGATACACATGATTTAGCTTCAAATACTAGCGATATAAGTGATGTAGATTCAACTGCAGGCGAAACGAACGAGTTAGCTTCAAATCCATGCGAAACACATGATTTAGCTGCAAATCATTGCGATGTAGAAGTTTTAGCTTCAAAACAATAAGAGGTAGAAGGTTTAGCTTCAAATCAATAGAATGTAGAAGGTTTAGCTTCAAATCAATGCGATGTAGAAGGTTTAGCTTCAAATTCACGCGAAACATATGATTTAGCTTCAAACACTTGGGGTATAAGTGATATAGCTTCAAATGCAGACTAATCAAACGATTTAGCTTCAAAATCCACGCGATACACATGATTTAGCTTCAAATACTTGCGATATAAGTGATGTAGATTCAACTGCAGGCGAAACGAACGAGTTAGCTTCAAATCCATGCGAAACACATGATTTAGCTGCAAATCAATGCGATGTAGAAGGTTTAGCTTCAAAACAATAAGAGGTAGAAGGTTTAAATTCAAATCAATGGAATGTAGATGGTTTCGCTTCAAATGAATGCGATGTAGAAGGTTTAGATTCAAATCCATACGAAACACATGATTTAGCTTCAAATCAATTCGAAGGACAAGGCTTAGATTCAAATCCATGCGAAACAAATGATTTAGCTTCAAATCAATGCGATGTAAAAGGTTTAGCTTCAAATCCATGCGATACACAAGATTTAGCTTCAAATCTATGCGATGTAGTAGGTTCAGCTTCAAATCCATGCGGCACATATGATTTAGCTTTAAACACTTGCGATATAAGTGATGTAGATTCAACTGCAGGCAAAACGAACGAGTTAGCTTCAAATCCATGCGAAACACATGATTTAGCTGCAAATCAATGTGATGTAGAAGGTTTAGCTTCAAATCCATGCGATACACAAGATTTAGCTTCAAATCAATGCGATGTAGAAGGTTCAGCTTCAAATCCATGCGACACATATGATTTAGCTTCAAATACTTGCGATATAAGTGATATAGCTTCAAAAGCTGGAGGAACAAACGAGGTAGCTTCAATTCCATGCGAAACAAATGATTTAGCTTCAAATCAATGCGAAGTAGAAGGCTAAGCTTCAAATTCATGCGAAACACATTATTTAGCTGCAAATCAGTGCGAAGTAGAAGGGTCGGGTTCAAATCAATGCGATTCAAATGGTTCATCTCCAAATACTTGTGAAAGACATGATTTAGCTTCAACTGCATGCGAGACTCATGATTTAGCTTCAAATCAATGCGATGTAGAAGGTTCAGCTTCAAATCCATGCAAAACACGTGATTTAACTGCCAATTAATGCGAAGTAGAAGGCTTAGCTTCAAATCCATGCGAATCGAATGGTTTAGCTTCAAATACTTGTGATATACGTTATTTAGATTTAACTGCATGCGCAACCAACGAGTTAGCTTCAAATCCATGCGATACACATGATTTAGCATCAAATACTAGCGATATAAGTGATGTAGATTCAACTGCAGGCGAAACGAACGAGTTAGCTTCAAATCCATGCGAAACAAATGATTTAGCTTCAAATCAATGCGATGTAGAAGGTTTAACTTCAAATCCATGCGATACACAAGATTTAGCTTCAAATCAATGCGATGTAGTAGGTTCAGCTTCAAATCCATGCGACACATATGATTTAGCTTCAAATACTTGCGATATAAGTGATATAACTTCAAAAGCTGGTGGAACAAACGAGGTGGCTTCAATTCCATGCGAAACAAATGATTTAGCTTCAAATCAATGCGAAGTAGAAGGCTAAGCTTCAAATCCTTGCGAAACAAATGGTTTAGCTACTAATACTTGTGATATACATTATTTAGCTACAACTGCATGCGAAACTAACGAGTTAGCTTCAAATCCATGCGAAACACACGATGTATTTTCAAATCAATGCGATGTAGAAGGTTTAGCTTCAAATCCATGTCATACTCAAGATTTAGCTTCCAATCATTGCGATGTAGTAGGTTTAGCTTCAAATCCATACGAAACACATGATTTAGCTTCAAATCAATTCGAAGGACAAGGCTTAGATTCAAATCCATGCGAAACAAATGATTTAGCTCCAAATGAATGCGAAGTAGAAGGCTTAGCTTCAATCCATGCAAAACAAATGGTTTAGCTACAAATACTTGTGATATACGTCACTTAGCTACAATTGCATGCGAAACGAACGAGTTAGCTTCAAATCCATGCGAGACACATGATTTAGCTTCTAATCAATGCGATGTAGAAGGTTTAGCTTCAAATCCACGCGAAACAAATGATTTAGCATCAAACACTTGGGGTATAAGTGATATAGCTTCAAATGCAGACTAATCAAACGAGATAGCTTCAAAATCCACGCGATACACATGATTTATCTTCAAACACTTGCGATATAAGTGATGTAGATTCAACTGCAGGCAAAACGAACGAATTAGCTTCAAATCCATGCGAAACACATGATTTAGCTGCAAATCAATGTGATGTAGAAGGTTTAGCTTCAAATCCATGCGATACACAAGATTTAGCTTCAAATCAATGCGATGTAGAAGGTTCAGCTTCAAATCCATGCGACACATATGATTTAGCTTCAAATACTTGCGATATAAGTGATATAGCTTCAAAAGCTGGAGGAACAAACGAGGTAGCTTCAATTCCATGCGAAACAAATGATTTAGCTTCAAATCAATGCGAAGTAGAAGGCTAAGCTTCAAATTCATGCGAAACACATTATTTAGCTGCAAATCAGTGCGAAGTAGAAGGGTCGGGTTCAAATCAATGCGATTCAAATGGTTCATCTCCAAATACTTGTGAAAGACATGATTTAGCTTCAACTGCATGCGAGACTCATGATTTAGCTTCAAATCAATGCGATGTAGAAGGTTCAGCTTCAAATCCATGCAAAACACGTGATTTAACTGCCAATTAATGCGAAGTAGAAGGCTTAGCTTCAAATCCATGCGAATCGAATGGTTTAGCTTCAAATACTTGTGATATACGTTATTTAGATTTAACTGCATGCGCAACCAACGAGTTAGCTTCAAATCCATGCGATACACATGATTTAGCATCAAATACTTGCGATATAAGTGATGTAGCTTCAAATACAGGCGAATCGAACGAGTTAGCTTCAAATCCATACGAAACACATGATTTAGCTTCAAATCAATGCGATGTAGAAGGTTTAGCTTCAAATCCATGCAAAACACGTGATTTATCTACCAATTAATACGAAGTAGAAGGCTTAGCTTCAAATCCATGCGAATCAAATGGTTTAGCTTCAAATACTTGTGATATACGTTATTTAGATTTAACTGCATGCGCAACGAACGAGTTATCTTCAAAATCCACGCGATACACATGATTTAGCTTCAAATACTAGCGATATAAGTGATGTAGATTCAACTGCAGGCGAAACGAACGAGTTAGCTTCAAATCCATGCGAAACACATGATTTAGCTGCAAATCAATGCGATGTAGAAGGTTTAGCTTCAAAACAATAAGAGGTAGAAGGTTTAGCTTCAAATCAATAGAATGTAGAAGGTTTAGCTTCAAATCAATGCGATGTAGAAGGTTTAGCTTCAAATCCATACGAAACACATGATTTAGCTTCAAATCAATTCGATGGAGAAGGCTTAGATTCAAATCCATGCGAAACAAATGATTTAGCTTCAAATCAATGCGATGTAGAAGGTTTAACTTCAAATCCATGCGATACACAAGATTTAGCTTCAAATCAATGCGATGTAGTAGGTTCAGCTTCAAATCCATGCGACACATATGATTTAGCTTCAAATACTTGCGATATAAGTGATATAGCTTCAAAAGCTGGAGGAACAAACGAGGTGGCTTCAATTCCATGCGAAACAAATGATTTAGCTTCAAATCAATGCGAAGTAGAAGGCTAAGCTTCAAATCCTTGCGAAACAAATGGTTTAGCTACTAATACTTGTGATATACATTATTTAGCTACAACTGCATGCGAAACTAACGAGTTAGCTTCAAATCCATGCGAATCAAATGGTTTAGCTTCAAATACTTGCGATATACGTTATTTAGATTTAGCTGCATGCGCAACGAACGAGTTAGCTTCAAATCCATGCGAAACACATGATTTAGCTGCAAATCAATGCGATGAAGATGGATTAGTTTCAAATCCATGCGAAACAAATGATATAGCTTCAAACACTTGGGGTGTAAGAGATATAGCTTCAAATGAAGACTAATCAAACGAGTTAGCTTCAAAATCCACGCGATACACATGATTTAGCTTCAAATACTAGCGATATAAGTGATGTAGATTCAACTGCAGGCGAAACGAACGAGTTAGCTTCAAATCCATGCGAAACACATGATTTAGCTGCAAATCAATGCGATGTAGAAGTTTTAGCTTCAAAACAATAAGAGGTAGAAGGTATAGCTTCAAATCAATAGAATGTAGAAGGTTTAGCTTCAAATCAATGCGATGTAGAAGGTTTAGCTTCAAATTCACGCAAAACATATGATTTAGCTTCAAACACTTGGGGTATAAGTGATATAGCTTCAAATGCAGACTAATCAAACGATTTAGCTTCAAAATCCACGCGATACACATGATTTAGCTTCAAATCAATTCGAAGGACAAGGCTTAGATTCAAATCCATGCGAAACAAATGATTTAGCTTCAAATCAATGCGATGTAAAAGGTTTAGCTTCAAATCCAGGCGATACACAAGATTTAGCTTCAAATCTATGCGATGTAGTAGGTTCAGCTTCAAATCCATGCGGCACATATGATTTAGCTTTAAACACTTGCGATATAAGTGATGTAGATTCAACTGCAGGCAAAACGAACGAGTTAGCTTCAAATCCATGCGAAACACATGATTTAGCTTCAAATTCATGAGAAGCACATGGTTTAGATTCGTATACTTGCGAAACGAATAGTTTAGATTCAAATACTTGTGATATACATGATTTAGTTTCAACTGCATGCGAAACAAACGAGTTAGCTTCAAATCCAAGCGAAACATATGACTTAGCTCCAAATCAATGCGAAGTAGAAGGATAAGCTTCAAATCCAAGCGAAACACATGATTTAACTTTAAATCAATGCGATGTAGAAGGTTTAGCTTCAAATCAATGCGAAGTAGAAGGTTTAGCTTCAAATCCATGCCAAACACATGATTTAGTTTCAAATCCTTGGGATGTAGAAGGTTTAGCTTCAAATCCATGCGAAACACATTATTTAGCTGCAAATCAGTGCGATGTAGTAGGTTCAGCTTCAAATCCATGCGGCACATATGATTTAGCTTCAAATACTTGCGATATAAGTGATATAGTTTCAAATGGAGGCGAAACGAACGAGTTAGCTTCAAATTCGTACGAAACACATAATTTAGCTGCAAATCAATGCGATGTAGAAGGTTTAGCTTCAAATCCAATCGAAACACATGATTTAGCTTCAAATACTTGCGATATAAGTGATATAGCTTCAAAAGCTAGAGGAACAAACGAGGTAGCTTCAATTCCATGCGAAACAAATGATTTAGCTTCAAATCAATGCGAAGTGGTAGGCTTAGCTTCAAATTCGTGCGAAACAAATGGTTTAGCTACAAATACTTGTGATATACATTATTTAGCTACAGCTGCATGCGAAACGATCGAGTTAGCTTCAAATCCATGCGAAACACATGATTTAGCTGCAGATCAATGCGATGTAGAAGGTTTAACTTCAAATCAATAAGAGGTAGAAGGTTTAGCTTCAAATCAAAGCGATGTAGAAGGTTTAGCTTCAAATCCATACGAAACACATGATTTAGCTTCAAATCATTTCGAAGGACTTGGCTTAGATTCAAATCCATGCGAAACAAGTGATTTAGCTTCAAATCAATGCGAAGTAGAAGGCTTAGCTTCAAATCCATGCGAAACACGTGATTTTGCTTCCAACTAATGGGAAGTAGAAGGCTTAGCTTCAAATCCATGCGAAACATATGGTTTAGCTTCAAATCGTTGTGATATACGTTATTTAGATTTAACTGCATGCGCAACGAACGAGTTAGCTTCAAATCCAAACGATACACAAGATTTAGCTACAAATCAATGCGATGTAGAAGGTTTAGCTTCAAATCTATGCGATACACAAGATTTAGCTTCAAATCAATGCGATGTATATGGTTTAGCTTCAAATCCAAGCGAAACACATGATTTAGCTTTAAATACTTGCGATATAAGTGATGTAGCTTCAAAAGCAGGAGGAACAATCGAGGTAGCTTCAATTCCATGCCGAACAAATGATTCAGCTTCAAATCAATGCGAAGTAGAAGGCTTAGCTTCAAATCCATGCGAAGCGAATGATTTGGATTGAAATACTTGAGTATATAAGTGATATAGATTCAACTGCATGCGAAACAAAAGAGTTATCTTCAAATCCAAGAGAAACACATGATTTAACTTCAAGTCAAAGCGAAGTAGAAGGCTTAGCTTCAAATCCATGCGAAACGAATGATTTGGCTTGAAATACTTGAGAATATAAGTGATATAGATTCAACTGCAGGGGAAACAAACGAGTTAGCTTCAAATCCAAGCGAAATACATAATTTAGCTTCAAATCAATGCGATGCAGGTTCAGCTTCAATTCCATGCGAAACAAATGATTTAGCTTCAAATCAACTCGAAGTACAAGGATTAGATTCAAATCCATGCGAAACACATGATTTAGCTTCAAATTTATGAGAAGCACATGGTTTAGATTCGTATATTTGCGAAACGAATAGTTTAGATTCAAATACTTGTGATATACATGATTCAGATACAACTGCATGCAAAACAAACGAGATAGCTTCAAATCCAAGCGAAACACATGATTTAGCAGCAAATCAATGCGATGCGGAAGGTTTAGCTTCAAATCCATGAAAAACCAATGATTTTGCTTTAGATACTTGCGATATAAGTGATATAGCTTCAAATGCAGACGAAACAAACGAGTTAGCTTCAAATCCAAGCGAATCACATGATTTATCTTCAAATCAATGTGATTTAGAAGGATTAACTTCAAATCCATGCTAAACAAACGATTGAGCTTCAAACACTTCGGATATAGGTGATACAGCTTCAGCTGCATGCGAAACAAACGAGTTAGCTGCAAGTCCATGCGAAACACATGATTTAGCTTCAAATCAATGCGAAGTAGATGGCTTGGCGTCAAATCCATGCGAAACAAATGTATTCGCTTCAAATACTTGCAATATAAATGAAATAGCTGCAAATGGCGGCGACACAAACGAGTTAGCGTCAAATCCATGCAAAGAACATGAGTAAGCTAAAAATGCATGCGAACAACATGATCTAGGTTCAAATTCATGGGAAACACGTGGTTTAGCTACAAATCCATGCGAAACAAATTGTTTAACTTCAGATACTCATGCTTTAGCTTCAACTGCATGCGAAACAAACGAGTTAGCTTCAAATCCAAGCAAAACACATGATTAAGATTCAAATGCATGCGAAACAAATGATTTAGCTTCAAATACTTGCGATATAAGTTATATAGATTCAAACGCAGGCGAAACGAACGAGTTAGCTTCAAGTCCATGCGCAATACATGAATTTAGATGCAAATCAATGCGATGTAGAAGGTTTAGCTTCAAATCTGTGCGAAACCATTGATTTAGCTACAGATACTTGCGATATAAGGGATATAGCTTCAAATGCAAACGAAACAAACGAGTAAGTTTCAAATCCAAACGAAACACATGATTTAGCTACAAATCAATGCGATGTACAAGGTTTAGTTTCAAATCCATGCGAAACAAATCATTTAGCTTCAAATACTTGCGATATAAGTGATATAGATACAAATGCAGAAGAAACAAACGAGTTAGCTTCAAATCCATTCGATACACATGATTTAGCTTCAACTCAATGCGAAGTAGAAGGACTAGGTTCAAATCCATGTGAAACAAATGATTTAGCTTCAAATACTTGCGATATAAGTGATATAGATTCAACTGCAGGGGTAACAAACGAATTAGATTCAAATCCATGCGAAACATACGATTTAGCTTCAAATACTTGCGATATAAGTGATATAGCTTCAAATGCAGACGAATCAAACGAGTTAGCTTCAAAATCCATGCGATACACATGATTTAGCTTCAAATCAATGCGAAACTCATGATTTAGCTTGAGATCAATGCGAACTAGATGTCTTAGCTTCAAAACCATGCGAAACAAATGATTAAACTTCAAATCAATGCGAAGTAGAAGGCTTAGCTTCAAATCCATGCGAACCGAAAGATTTAGTTTCAAATATTTGCGAATATGAGGGATAGAGCTTCAAATGCATGCGAAACAAACGAGTTAGCTTCAAATCCATGCGAAACACATGATTTAGCTTCAAATCAATGCGAAGTAGAAGGGTTAGCTTCAAATCCATGCGGAACAAATGATTTAGCTTCAAATACTTGCGATGTAAGTGATATAGTTTCAAATGCAGGCGAAACAAACGAGATAGCTTCAAATCCATGCGAAACAAATGATTTATGTTCAAATACTCTCGATATTAGTGATATAGCTTTAAATGCAGACGAAACAAACGAGTTAGCATCGAATCCATGCGAAACAAATGATTTAGCTTCAAACACTTGGGATATAAGCGATATAGCTTCAAATGCAGACGAATCAAACGAGTTAGCTTGAAAATCCATGCGATACACATGATTTAGCTTCAAATCAATGCGATGTAGAAGGTTTAGCTTCAAATCCATGCCATACACAAGATTTAGTTTCAAGTCAATGGGATGTAGTAGGTTCAGCTTCAAAACAATAAGAGGTAGAAGGTTTAGCTTCAAATCAATAGAATGTAGAAGGTTTAGCTTCAAATCAATGCGATGTAGAAGGTTTAGCTTCAAATCCATACGAAACACATGATTTAGCTTCAAATCAATTCGATGGAGAAGGCTTAGATTCAAATCCATGCGAAACAAATGATTTAGCTTCAAATCAATGCGATGTAGAAGGTTTAGCTTCAAATCCATGCGATACACAAGATTTAGCTTCAAATCAATGCGATGTAGTAGGTTCAGCTTCAAATCCATGCGACACATATGATTTAGCTTCAAATACTTGCGATATAAGTGATATAGCTTCAAAAGCTGGAGGAACAAACGAGGTGGCTTCAATTCCATGCGAAACAAATGATTTAGCTTCAAATCAATGCGAAGTAGAAGGCTAAGCTTCAAATCCTTGCGAAACAAATGGTTTAGCTACTAATACTTGTGATATACATTATTTAGCTACAACTGCATGCGAAACAAACGAGTTAACTTCAAATCCATGCGATACACATGATTTAGCTTCTAATCAATGCGATGTAGAAGGTTTAGCTTCAAATCCATGCGATACACAAGATTTAGCTTCAAATCAATGCGATGTAGAAGGTTCAGCTTCAAATCCATACGACACATATGATTTAGCTTCAAATACTTGCGATATAAGTGATATAGCTTTAAAAGCTGTAGGAACAAACGAGGTAGCTTCAATTCCACGCGATACACATGATTTAGCTTCAAACACTTGTGATATAAGTGATGTAGATTCAACTGCAAGCAAAACGAACGAGTTAGCTTCAAATCCATGCGAAACACATGATTCAGCTGCAAATCAATGCGATGTAGAAGGATTAGCTTCAAATCCATGCGAAACACATTATTTAGCTGCAAATCAGTGCGAAGTAGAAGGCTCGGGTTCAGATCAATGCAATTCAAATGGTTCATCTTCAAATACTTGTGAAAGACATGATTTAGCTTCAAATCCATGCAAAACACGTGATTTATCTTCCAATTAATGCGAAGTAGAAGGCTTAGCTTCAAATCCATGCGAATCAAATGGTTTAGCTTCAAATACTTGCGATATACGTTATTTAGATTTAGCTGCATGCGCAACGAACGAGTTAGCTTCAAATCCATGCGAAACACATGATTTAGCTGCAAATCAATGCGATGAAGATGGATTAGTTTCAAATCCATGCGAAACAAATGATATAGCTTCAAACACTTGGGGTGTAAGAGATATAGCTTCAAATGAAGACTAATCAAACGAGTTAGCTTCAAAATCCACGCGATACACATGATTTAGCTTCAAATACTAGCGATATAAGTGATGTAGATTCAACTGCAGGCGAAACGAACGAGTTAGCTTCAAATCCATGCGAAACACATGATTTAGCTGCAAATCATTGCGATGTAGAAGTTTTAGCTTCAAAACAATAAGAGGTAGAAGGTTTAGCTTCAAATCAATAGAATGTAGAAGGTTTAGCTTCAAATCAATGCGATGTAGAAGGTTTAGCTTCAAATTCACGCGAAACATATGATTTAGCTTCAAACACTTGGGGTATAAGTGATATAGCTTCAAATGCAGACTAATCAAACGATTTAGCTTCAAAATCCACGCGATACACATGATTTAGCTTCAAATACTTGCGATATAAGTGATGTAGATTCAACTGCAGGCGAAACGAACGAGTTAGCTTCAAATCCATGCGAAACACATGATTTAGCTGCAAATCAATGCGATGTAGAAGGTTTAGCTTCAAAACAATAAGAGGTAGAAGGTTTAAATTCAAATCAATGGAATGTAGATGGTTTCGCTTCAAATGAATGCGATGTAGAAGGTTTAGATTCAAATCCATACGAAACACATGATTTAGCTTCAAATCAATTCGAAGGACAAGGCTTAGATTCAAATCCATGCGAAACAAATGATTTAGCTTCAAATCAATGCGATGTAAAAGGTTTAGCTTCAAATCCATGCGATACACAAGATTTAGCTTCAAATCTATGCGATGTAGTAGGTTCAGCTTCAAATCCATGCGGCACATATGATTTAGCTTTAAACACTTGCGATATAAGTGATGTAGATTCAACTGCAGGCAAAACGAACGAGTTAGCTTCAAATCCATGCGAAACACATGATTTAGCTGCAAATCAATGTGATGTAGAAGGTTTAGCTTCAAATCCATGCGATACACAAGATTTAGCTTCAAATCAATGCGATGTAGAAGGTTCAGCTTCAAATCCATGCGACACATATGATTTAGCTTCAAATACTTGCGATATAAGTGATATAGCTTCAAAAGCTGGAGGAACAAACGAGGTAGCTTCAATTCCATGCGAAACAAATGATTTAGCTTCAAATCAATGCGAAGTAGAAGGCTAAGCTTCAAATTCTTGCGAAACACATTATTTAGCTGCAAATCAGTGCGAAGTAGAAGGGTCGGGTTCAAATCAATGCGATTCAAATGGTTCATCTCCAAATACTTGTGAAAGACATGATTTAGCTTCAACTGCATGCGAGACTCATGATTTAGCTTCAAATCAATGCGATGTAGAAGGTTCAGCTTCAAATCCATGCAAAACACGTGATTTAACTGCCAATTAATGCGAAGTAGAAGGCTTAGCTTCAAATCCATGCGAATCGAATGGTTTAGCTTCAAATACTTGTGATATACGTTATTTAGATTTAACTGCATGCGCAACCAACGAGTTAGCTTCAAATCCATGCGATACACATGATTTAGCATCAAATACTTGCGATATAAGTGATGTAGCTTCAAATACAGGCGAATCGAACGAGTTAGCTTCAAATCCATACGAAACACATGATTTAGCTTCAAATCAATGCGATGTAGAAGGTTTAGCTTCAAATCCATGCAAAACACGTGATTTATCTACCAATTAATACGAAGTAGAAGGCTTAGCTTCAAATCCATGCGAATCAAATGGTTTAGCTTCAAATACTTGTGATATACGTTATTTAGATTTAACTGCATGCGCAACGAACGAGTTATCTTCAAAATCCACGCGATACACATGATTTAGCTTCAAATACTAGCGATATAAGTGATGTAGATTCAACTGCAGGCGAAACGAACGAGTTAGCTTCAAATCCATGCGAAACACATGATTTAGCTGCAAATCAATGCGATGTAGAAGGTTTAGCTTCAAAACAATAAGAGGTAGAAGGTTTAGCTTCAAATCAATAGAATGTAGAAGGTTTAGCTTCAAATCAATGCGATGTAGAAGGTTTAGCTTCAAATCCATACGAAACACATGATTTAGCTTCAAATCAATTCGATGGAGAAGGCTTAGATTCAAATCCATGCGAAACAAATGATTTAGCTTCAAATCAATGCGATGTAGAAGGTTTAACTTCAAATCCATGCGATACACAAGATTTAGCTTCAAATCAATGCGATGTAGTAGGTTCAGCTTCAAATCCATGCGACACATATGATTTAGCTTCAAATACTTGCGATATAAGTGATATAGCTTCAAAAGCTGGAGGAACAAACGAGGTGGCTTCAATTCCATGCGAAACAAATGATTTAGCTTCAAATCAATGCGAAGTAGAAGGCTAAGCTTCAAATCCTTGCGAAACAAATGGTTTAGCTACTAATACTTGTGATATACATTATTTAGCTACAACTGCATGCGAAACAAACGAGTTAACTTCAAATCCATGCGATACACATGATTTAGCTTCTAATCAATGCGATGTAGAAGGTTTAGCTTCAAATCCATGCGAAACACATTATTTAGCTGCAAATCAGTGCGAAGTAGAAGGCTCGGGTTCAGATCAATGCAATTCAAATGGTTCATCTTCAAATACTTGTGAAAGACATGATTTAGCTTCAAAGCCATGCAAAACACGTGATTTATCTTCCAATTAATGCGAAGTAGAAGGCTTAGCTTCAAATCCATGCGAATCAAATGGTTTAGCTTCAAATACTTGCGATATACGTTATTTAGATTTAGCTGCATGCGCAACGAACGAGTTAGCTTCAAATCCATGCGAAACACATGATTTAGCTGCAAATCAATGCGATGAAGATGGATTAGTTTCAAATCCATGCGAAACAAATGATATAGCTTCAAACACTTGGGGTGTAAGAGATATAGCTTCAAATGAAGACTAATCAAACGAGTTAGCTTCAAAATCCACGCGATACACATGATTTAGCTTCAAATACTAGCGATATAAGTGATGTAGATTCAACTGCAGGCGAAACGAACGAGTTAGCTTCAAATCCATGCGAAACACATGATTTAGCTGCAAATCAATGCGATGTAGAAGTTTTAGCTTCAAAACAATAAGAGGTAGAAGGTATAGCTTCAAATCAATAGAATGTAGAAGGTTTAGCTTCAAATCAATGCGATGTAGAAGGTTTAGCTTCAAATTCACGCAAAACATATGATTTAGCTTCAAACACTTGGGGTATAAGTGATATAGCTTCAAATGCAGACTAATCAAACGATTTAGCTTCAAAATCCACGCGATACACATGATTTAGCTTCAAATCAATTCGAAGGACAAGGCTTAGATTCAAATCCATGCGAAACAAATGATTTAGCTTCAAATCAATGCGATGTAAAAGGTTTAGCTTCAAATCCAGGCGATACACAAGATTTAGCTTCAAATCTATGCGATGTAGTAGGTTCAGCTTCAAATCCATGCGGCACATATGATTTAGCTTTAAACACTTGCGATATAAGTGATGTAGATTCAACTGCAGGCAAAACGAACGAGTTAGCTTCAAATCCATGCGAAACACATGATTTAGCTGCAAATCAATGTGATGTAGAAGGTTTAGCTTCAAATCCATGCGACACATATGATTTAGCGTCAGATACTTGCGATATAAGTGATATAGCTTCAAATGCTGTAGGAACAAACGAGGAAGCTTCAATTCCATGCGAGACACATGATTTAGCTTCAAATTAATGCGATGTAGTAGGTTCAGCATCAAATCCATGCGATATAAGTGATATAGCTTCAAAAGCAGGAGGAACAAACGAGGTAGCTTCAATTCCATGCGAAACAAATGATTTAGCTTCAAATCAATGCGAAGTAGAAGGCGTAGCTTCAAATCCATGCGAAACAAATAGTTTAGCTACAAATACTTGTGATATACATTATTTAGCTACAACTTCATGCGAAACTAACGAGTTAGCTTCAAATCCATGCGAAACACACGATATATCTTCATATCAAAGCGATGTAGAAGGTTTTGCTTCAAATCCATGCGAGACACATGATTTAGCTTCAAATCAATGCGATGTAGAAGGTTTAGCTTCAAATCCAAGCGAAACACATGATTTAGCTTCTAATACTTGCGATATAAGTGATCTAGCTTTAAATACTGGCGAAACGAACGAGTTAGCTTCAAATTCATGCGAAACAAATGATTTAGCTTCATATCAATGCGAAGTAGAAGGCGTAGCTTCAAATCCATGCGAAACAAATGATTTAGCTTCAAATGAATGCGAAGCAGAAGGCTTAGCTTCAATTCCATGCAAAACAAATGGTTTAGCTACAAATACTTGTGATATACATTATTTAGCTACAACTGCATGCGAAACGAACGAGTTAGCTTCAAATCCATGCGAAACACATGATTAACCTTCAAATCAATGCTATGTAGAAGATTTGGCTTCAAATACATGCGACACAAATGATTTACCTTCAGATACTTGCTACACAAGTGATATAGCTTAAAATGCAGGAGAAACGAAAGAGGTAGCTCCAAATCCATGCGAGACAATTGATTTAGCTTCAAATCAATGCGAAGTAGAAGTATAGCTTCGTATCCACGAGCAACAATTGGTTTAGCCTCAAATATTTGTGATACACATGATTTAGCTTCAACTGCATGCGAAACAAACGAGGTAGCTTCAAATCCAAGCGAAACACATGATTTATGTTCAAATTAATGCGAAGTAGAAGGCTTAGCTTCTAATTCAAGCGAAACACTTGATTTAGCTTCAAATCAATGCGAAGTAGAAGGATTAGCTTCAAATCCGTGCGGAACAAATGATTGAACTTCAAACACTTCGGATAAAGGTGATATAGATTCAGCTGCATGCGAATCAAAGGAGTTAGCTTCAAGTCCATGGGAAACACATGATTTAGCTGCAAATCAATGTGATGTAGAAGGTTTAACTTCACATCCATGCGACACAAATGATTTAGCGTCAGATACTTGCGATATAAGTGATATAGCATCAAATGCAGAGGAAACAATCGAGTTAGCTTCAAATTCATGCAAAGCACACGATTAAGTTTCAAATCAATGATATGTAGAAGGTTTAGCTTAAAAAACAATGCGACACAAATGATTTAGCTTCAGATACTTGCGATATGAATGATATAACTTCAAATACAGGCGAAACAAACGAGTTAGCTTTAAATCCATGCGAAACACATGATTCAGCTGCAAATCAATGCGATGTAGAAGGTTTAGCTTCAAATCCATGCGACACATATGATTTAGCTTCAAATACTTGCGATATAAGTGATATAGTTTCAAATGGAGGCGAAACGAACGAGTTAGCTTCAAATTCATGCGAAACACATGATTTAGCTGCAAATCAATGCGATGTAGAAGGTTAAGCTTCAAATCCATGCGATACACTAGATTTAGCTTCAAATCAATGCGATGTAGAAGGTTCTGCTTCAAATCCATACGACACATATGATTTAGCTTCAAATACTAGCGATATAAGTGATATAGCTTCAAAAGCTGGAGGAACAAACGAGGTAGCTTCAATTCCATGCGAAACAAATGATTTAGCTTCAAATCAATGCGAAGTAGAAGGCTAAGCTTCAAATTCATGCGAATCAAATGGTTTAGAAACAAATACTTGTGATATACATCATTTAGCTACAACTGCATGCTAAACGAACGAGTTAGCTTCGAATCCATGCGATTCACATGATTTAGCTTCAAATCAATCCGATGTAGAAGGTTTAGCTTCAAATCCATACGAAACACATGATTTAGCTGCAAATCAATGCGATGAAGAAAGTTTAGCTACAAATTCATGCGAAACAAATGATATAGCTTCAAACACTTGTGGTGTAAGTGATATAGCTTCAAATGAAGACTAATCAAACGAGTTAGCTTCAAAATCCACGCGATACACATGATTTATCTTCAAACACTTGCGATATAAGTGATGTAGATTCAACTGCAGGCAAAACGAACGAGTTAGCTTCAAATCCATGCGAAACACATGATATAGCTGCTAATCAATGTGATGTAGAAGGTTTAGCTTCAAATCCATGCGATACACAAGATTTAGCTTCAAATCAATGCGATGTAGAAGGTTCAGCTTCAAATCCATGTGACACATATGATTTAGCTTCAAATACTTGCGATGTAAGTGATATAGCTTCAAAAGCTGGAGGAACAAACGAGGTGGCTTCAATTCCATGCGAAACAACTGATTTAGCTTCAAATCAATGCCAAGTAGAAGGCGTAGCTTCAAATCCATGCGAAACAAATGGTTTAGCTACAAATACTTGTGATATAGATTATTTAGCTACAACTGCATGCGAAACAAACGAGTTAACTTCAAATCCATGCGATAC
Organism: Megalopta genalis; assembly: GCF_051020955.1. NCBI lineage: Eukaryota > Metazoa > Arthropoda > Insecta > Hymenoptera > Halictidae > Megalopta > Megalopta genalis. The sequence continues at coordinate 170,904 of NW_027476440.1, read as the reverse complement.
ACATGATTTAGCTTCAAATCAATGCGATGTAGAAGGTTTAGCTTCAAATCCATGCCATACACAAGATTTAGCTTCAAGTCAATGCGATGTAGTAGGTTCAGCTTCAAATCCATACGACACATATGATTTAGCTTCAAATACTTGCGATATAAGTGATATAGCTTTAAAAGCTGTAGGAACAAACGAGGTAGCTTCAATTCCACGCGATACACATGATTTAGCTTCAAACACTTGCGATATAAGTGATGTAGATTCAACTGCAAGCAAAACGAACGAGTTAGCTTCAAATCCATGCGAAACACATGATTCAGCTGCAAATCAATGCGATGTAGAAGGATTAGCTTCAAATCCATGCGAAACACATTATTTAGCTGCAAATCAGTGCGAAGTAGAAGGCTCGGGTTCAGATCAATGCAATTCAAATGGTTCATCTTCAAATACTTGTGAAAGACATGATTTAGCTTCAAATCCATGCAAAACACGTGATTTATCTTGCAATTAATGCGAAGTAGAAGGCTTAGCTTCAAATCCATGCGAATCAAATGGTTTAGCTTCAAACACTTGCGATACACGTTATTTAGATTTAGCTGCATGCGCAACGAACGAGTTAGCTTCAAATCCATGCGAAACACATGATTTAGCTGCAAATCAATGCGATGAAGATGGATTAGTTTCAAATCCATGCGAAACAAATGATATAGCTTCAAACACTTGGGGTGTAAGAGATATAGCTTCAAATGAAGACTAATCAAACGAGTTAGCTTCAAAATCCACGCGATACACATGATTTAGCTTCAAATACTAGCGATATAAGTGATGTAGATTCAACTGCAGGCGAAACGAACGAGTTAGCTTCAAATCCAAGCGAAACACATGATTTAGCTTCAAATCAACGCGAAATAAAAGGCTTAGCATCAAATCCATGCGACACAAATTATTTAGCTTCATATACTTGCGATATAAGTGATATAGATTCAAATGCAGGCGAAACAAACGAGTGATCTTCAAATCCAAGCGTAACACGTGATTTAACTTCAAATCAATGCGAAGTAGAAGGCTAAGCTTCAAATTCATGCGAATCAAATGGTTTAGAAACAAATACTTGTGATATACATCATTTAGCTACAACTGCATGCTAAACGGACGAGTTAGCTTCGAATCCATGCGATTCACATGATTTAGCTTCAAATCAATGCGATGAAGAAGGTTTAGCTTCAAATCCATGCGATACACAAGAGTTAGCTTCAAATCAATGCGATGTATTAGGTTCAGCTTCAAATCCATGCGATATAAGTGGTATAGCTTCAAAAGCAGGAGGAAAAATCGAGGTAGCTTCAATTCCATGCGAAACAAATGATTTAGCTTCAAATCAATGCGAAGTAGAAGGCGTAGCTTCAAATCCATGCGAAACAAATGGTTTAGCTACAAATACTTGTGATATACATCATTTAGCTACAACTGCATGCTAAACGAACGAGTTAGCTTCAAATCCATGCGATTCACATGATTTAGCTTCAAATCAATGCGATGAAGAAGGTTTAGCTTCAAATCCATGCGATACACAAGAGTTAGCTTCAAATCAATGCGATGTAGTAGGTTCAGCTTCAAATCCATGCGATATAAGTGATATAGCTTCAAAAGCAGGAGGAAAAATCGAGGTAGCTTCAATTCCATGCGAAACAAATGATTTAGCTTCAAATCAATGCGAAGTAGAAGGCTCAGGTTCAAATCCATGCGATTCAAATGTTTCATCTTCAAATACTTGTGAAAGACATGATTTAGCTTCAACTCCATGCGAAACAAACGAGTTAGCTTCAAATCAATGCGATGTAGAAAGTTTAGCCTCAAATCCATGCGAAACAAATGGTTTAGCTACAAATACTTGTGATATACATTATTTAGCTACAAGTGCATGCGAAACGAACGAGTTAGCTTCAAATCCATGTGAAACACACGATATAGCTTCAAATCAATGCGATGTAGAAGGTTTAGCTTCAAATCCAAGCGAAACACATGATTTAGCTTCTAATACTTGCGATATAAGTGATCTAGCTTCAAATACTGGCGAAACGAACGAGTTAGCTTCAAATCCATGCGAAACAAATGATTTAGCTTCATATCAATGCGAAGTAGAAGGCGTAGCTTCAAATCCATGCGAAACAAATGATTTAGCTTCAAATGAATGCGAAGTAGAAGGCTTAGCTTCAATTCCATGCAAAACAAATGGTTTAGCTACAAATACTTGTGATATATATTATTTAGCTACAACTGCATGCGAAACGAACGAGTTAGCTTCAAATCCATGCGAAACACATGATTTAGCCTGCAAATCAATGCGATGTAGAAGGTTTAGCTACAAATCCATGCGAAACGAATGATTTAGCTTCAGGTACTGGCGATAAAAGTGATACAGCATCAAATGCATGCGAAACAAACGGGTTAGCTTCAAATCCATGCAAAACACATGATTAAGCTTCAAATCAATGCTATGTAGAAGTTTTAGCATCAAATCCAAGCTAAACAAATGATTTAGCTTCAGATACTTGCGATATAAGTGATATAGCCTCAAATGCAGACGAAACAAACGAGTTAGCTTGAAATCTAAGCGAAAAAAATGATTTAGCTTAAAATCGATGCGATGTAGATGGCTTAGCTTCAAATGCAAGCGAATCACATGATTTAGCTTCAAATCAATGCGAAGTATAAGGCTTAGCTTCAAATCAATGCGAAACAAATGATTTAGCTTCAGATACTTCTTATATAATTGATATAGCTTCAAGTGCAGGGGAAATAAACGTGTTAGCTTGAAATCCGTGCAAAGCACATGATTAAGCCTCAAATCATTGCTATGTAGAAGATTTAGCTTCAAATACATGCGACACAAATGATTTACCTTCAGATACTTGCGACACAAGTGATATAGCTTAAAATGCAGGAGAAACGAAAGAGGTAGCTCCAAATCCATGCGAGACAATTGATTTAGCTTCAAATCAATGCGAAGTAGAAGTATAGCTTCGTATCCACGAGAAACAATTGGTTTAGCCTCAAATATTTGTGATACACATGATTTAGCTTCAACTGCATGCGAAACAAACGAGGTAGCTTCAAATCCAAGCGAAACACATGATTTATGTTCAAATTAATGCGAAGTAGAAGGCTTAGCTTCTAATTCAAGCGAAACACTTGATTTAGCTTCAAATCAATGCGAAGTAGAAGGATTAGCTTCAAATCCGTGCGGAACAAACGATTGAACTTCAAACACTTCGGATAAAGGTGATATAGCTTCAGCTGCATGCGAATCAAAGGACTTAGCTTCAAGTCCATGGGAAACACATGATTTAGCTGCAAATCAATGCGATGTAGAAGGTTTAACTTCACATCCATGCGACACAAATGATTTAGCGTCAGATACTTGCGATATAAGTGATATAGCATCAAATGCAGAGGAAACAAACGAGTTAGCTTCAAATTCATGCAAAGCACACCATTAAGTTTCAAATCAATGATATGTAGAAGGTTTAGCTTAAAAAACAATGCGACACAAATGATTTAGCTACAGATACTTGCGATATGAGTGATATTACTTCAAATACAGGCGAAACAAACGAGTTAAATTTAAATCCATGCGAAACACATGATTCAGCTGCAAATCAATGCGATGTAGAAGGTTTAGCTTCAAATCCATGCCAAACACATGATTTAGATTCAAATCCATGGGATGTAGAAGGTTTAGCTTCAAATCCATGCGAAACACATTATTTAGCTACAAATCAGTGCGATGTAGTAGGTTCAGCTTCAAATCCATGCGACACATATGATTTAGCTTCAAGTACTTGCGATATAAGTGATATAGTTTCAAATGGAGGCGAAACGAACGAGTTAGCTTCAAATTCATGCGAAACACATGATTTAGCTGCAAATCAATGCGATGTAGTAGGTTAAGCTTCAAATCCATGCGATACACTAGATTTAGCTTCAAATCAATGCGATGTAGAAGGTTCTGCTTCAAATCCATACCACACATATGATTTAGCTTCAAATACTTGTGATATACCTTCAAAAGTTGGAGGAACAAACGAGGTAGCTTCAATTCCATGCGAAACAAATGATTTAGCTTCAAATCAATGCGAAGTAGAAGGCTAAGCTTCAAATTCATGCGAAACAAATGGTTTAGCCACAAATACTTGTGATATACATCATTTAGCTACAACTGCATGCTAAACGAACGAGGTCGCTTCAAATCCACGCGATTCACATGATTTAGCTTCAAATCAATGCGATGAAGAAGGTTTAGCTTCAAATCCATGCGATACACAAGATTTAGCTTCAAATTCATGCGAAACAAATGGTTTAGCTACAAATACTTGTGATATACATTATTTAGCTACAACTGCATGCGAAATAAACGAGTTAGCATCAAATCCATGCGAAACACATGACTAAGCTTCACATCAAAGAGATGTAGATGGTTTGCTTCAAATCCATGCGATACACAAGATTTAGCTTCAAATCAATGCGATGTAGCAGGTTCAGCTTCAAATCCATGCGGTATAAGTGATATAGCTTCAAAAGCAGGAGGAACAAACGAGGTAGCTTCAATTCCATGCGAAACAAATGATTTCGCTTCAAATCAATGCGAAGTAGAAGGCGTAGCTTCAAATCCATGCGAAACAAATGATTTAGCTTCAAATGAATGCGAAGTAGAAGGCTTAGCTTCAATTCCATGCAAAACAAATGGTTTAGCTACAAATACTTGTGATATACATTATTTAGCTACAACTGCATGCGAAACGAACGAGTTAGCTTCAAATCCATGCGAAACACATGATTTAGCCTGCAAATCAATGCGATGTAGAAGGTTTAGCTACAAATCCATGCGAAACGAATGATTTAGCTTCAGGTACTGGCGATAAAAGTGATACAGCATCAAATGCATGCGAAACAAACGGGTTAGCTTCAAATCCATGCAAAACACATGATTAAGCTTCAAATCAATGCTATGTAGAAGTTTTAGCATCAAATCCAAGCTAAACAAATGATTTAGCTTCAGATACTTGCGATATAAGTGATATAGCCTCAAATGCAGACGAAACAAACGAGTTAGCTTGAAATCTAAGCGAAAAAAATGATTTAGCTTAAAATCGATGCGATGTAGATGGCTTAGCTTCAAATGCAAGCGAATCACATGATTTAGCTTCAAATCAATGCGAAGTATAAGGCTTAGCTTCAAATCAATGCGAAACAAATGATTTAGCTTCAGATACTTCTTATATAATTGATATAGCTTCAAGTGCAGGGGAAATAAACGTGTTAGCTTGAAATCCGTGCAAAGCACATGATTAAGCCTCAAATCATTGCTATGTAGAAGGTTTAGCTTCAAATACATGCGACACAAATGATTTACCTTCAGATACTTGCGACACAAGTGATATAGCTTAAAATGCAGGAGAAACGAAAGAGGTAGCTCCAAATCCATGCGAGACAATTGATTTAGCTTCAAATCAATGCGAAGTAGAAGTATAGCTTCGTATCCACGAGAAACAATTGGTTTAGCCTCAAATATTTGTGATACACATGATTTAGCTTCAACTGCATGCGAAACAAACGAGGTAGCTTCAAATCCAAGCGAAACACATGATTTATGTTCAAATTAATGCGAAGTAGAAGGCTTAGCTTCTAATTCAAGCGAAACACTTGATTTAGCTTCAAATCAATGCGAAGTAGAAGGATTAGCTTCAAATCCGTGCGGAACAAACGATTGAACTTCAAACACTTCGGATAAAGGTGATATAGCTTCAGCTGCATGCGAATCAAAGGACTTAGCTTCAAGTCCATGGGAAACACATGATTTAGCTGCAAATCAATGCGATGTAGAAGGTTTAACTTCACATCCATGCGACACAAATGATTTAGCGTCAGATACTTGCGATATAAGTGATATAGCATCAAATGCAGAGGAAACAAACGAGTTAGCTTCAAATTCATGCAAAGCACACCATTAAGTTTCAAATCAATGATATGTAGAAGGTTTAGCTTAAAAAACAATGCGACACAAATGATTTAGCTACAGATACTTGCGATATGAGTGATATTACTTCAAATACAGGCGAAACAAACGAGTTAAATTTAAATCCATGCGAAACACATGATTCAGCTGCAAATCAATGCGATGTAGAAGGTTTAGCTTCAAATCCATGCCAAACACATGATTTAGATTCAAATCCATGGGATGTAGAAGGTTTAGCTTCAAATCCATGCGAAACACATTATTTAGCTACAAATCAGTGCGATGTAGTAGGTTCAGCTTCAAATCCATGCGACACATATGATTTAGCTTCAAGTACTTGCGATATAAGTGATATAGTTTCAAATGGAGGCGAAACGAACGAGTTAGCTTCAAATTCATGCGAAACACATGATTTAGCTGCAAATCAATGCGATGTAGTAGGTTAAGCTTCAAATCCATGCGATACACTAGATTTAGCTTCAAATCAATGCGATGTAGAAGGTTCTGCTTCAAATCCATACCACACATATGATTTAGCTTCAAATACTTGTGATATACCTTCAAAAGTTGGAGGAACAAACGAGGTAGCTTCAATTCCATGCGAAACAAATGATTTAGCTTCAAATCAATGCGAAGTAGAAGGCTAAGCTTCAAATTCATGCGAAACAAATGGTTTAGCCACAAATACTTGTGATATACATCATTTAGCTACAACTGCATGCTAAACGAACGAGGTCGCTTCAAATCCACGCGATTCACATGATTTAGCTTCAAATCAATGCGATGAAGAAGGTTTAGCTTCAAATCCATGCGATACACAAGATTTAGCTTCAAATTCATGCGAAACAAATGGTTTAGCTACAAATACTTGTGATATACATTATTTAGCTACAACTGCATGCGAAATAAACGAGTTAGCATCAAATCCATGCGAAACACATGACTAAGCTTCACATCAAAGAGATGTAGATGGTTTGCTTCAAATCCATGCGATACACAAGATTTAGCTTCAAATCAATGCGATGTAGCAGGTTCAGCTTCAAATCCATGCGGTATAAGTGATATAGCTTCAAAAGCAGGAGGAACAAACGAGGTAGCTTCAATTCCATGCGAAACAAATGATTTCGCTTCAAATCAATGCGAAGTAGAAGGCGTAGCTTCAAATCCATGCGAAACAAATAGTTTAGCTACAAATACTTGTGATATACATTATTTAGCTACAACTGCATGCGAAACTAACGAGTTAGCTTCAAATCCATGCGAAACACACGATTCATCTTCATATCAATTCGATGTAGAAGGTTTTGCTTCAAATCCATACGAAACACATGATTTAGCTTCAAATCAATTTGAAGGACAAGGCTTAGATTCAAATCCATGCGAAGCAAATGATTTAGCTTCAAATGAATGCGAAGTAGAAGGCATAGCTTCAAATCCATGCAAAACAAATGGTTTAGCTAGAAATACTTGTGATATACATTATTTAGCTACAACTGCATGCGAAACAAACGAATTAGCTTCAAATCCATGCGACACATATGATTTAGCTTCAGATACTTGCGATATAAGTGATATAGCTTCAAAAGCTGTAGGAACAAACGAGGAAGCTACAATTCCATGTAAGACTCATGATTTAGCTTCAAATCAATGCGATGTAGTAGGTTCAGCTTCAAATTCATACGACACATATGATTTAGCTTCAAATACTTGCGATATAAGTAATATAGCTTTAAAAGCTGTAGGCACAAACGAGGTAGCTTCAATTCCACGCGATACACATGATTTAGCTTCAAACACTTGCGATATAAGTGATGTAGATTCAACTGCAGGCGAAACGAACGAGTTAGCTTCAAATCCATGCGAAACACATGATTTAGCTGCAAATCAATGCGAAGTACAAGGTTTAGCTTCAAAACAATAAGAGGTAGAAGGTTTAGCTTCAAATCAATGGAATGTAGAAGGTTTCGCTTCAAATCATTGCGATGTAGAAGGTTCAGCTTCAAATCCATGCAAAACAATTGGTTTAGGTAGAAATACATGTGATATACACTATTTAGCTACAACTGCATGCGAAACAAACGAGATAGCTTCAAATCCATGCTATATACATGATTTAGCTTCAAATCAATGCGATGTAGAAGGTTTAGCTTCAAATCCATGCGATACACAAGATTTAGCTTCAAATCAATGCGATGTAGTAGGTTCAGCTTCAAATCCATGCGACACATATGGTTTAGTTTCAAATACTTGCGATATAAGTGATATAGGTTCAAAAGCTGTAGGAACAAACGAGGTAGCTTCAATTCCATGCGAGAAACATGATTTAGCTTCAAATCAATGCGATGTAGATGGTTTAGCTTCAAATCCATGCGAAACACATTATTTAGCTGCAAATCAGTGCGAAGTAGAAGGGTCTGGTTCAAATCAATGCGATTCAAATGGTTCATCTTCAAATACTTGTGAAAGACATGATTTAGCTTCAACTGCATGCGAAACACATGATTTAGCTTTAAATCAATGCGATGTAGAAGGTTTAGATTCAAATCCATGCAAAACACGTGATTTAACTTCCAATTAATGCGAAGTAGAAGGCTTGGATTCAAATCCATGCAAAACAAATGGTTTAACTACAAATACTTGTGATATACATTATTTAGCTACAACTGCATGCGAAACAAATGAGTTAACTTCAAATCCATGCGATACACATGATTTTGCTTCAAATCAATGGGATGTAGAAGGTTTAGCTTCAAATCCATGCCATACACAAGATTTAGCTTCAAATCAATGCGATGTAGTAGGTTCAGCTACAAATCCATGCGACACATATGATTTAGCTTCAAATACTTGCGATATAAGTGATATAGCTTTAAAAGCTGTAGGAACAAACGAGGTAGCTTCAATTCCACGCGATACACATGATTTAGCTTCAAACACTTGCGATATAAGTGATGTAGATTCAACTGCAGGCAAAACGAACGAGTTAGCTTCAAATCCATGCGAAACACATGATTCAGCTGCAAATCAATGCGATATAGAAGGATTAGCTTCAAGACAATAAGAGGTAGAAGGTTTAGCTTCAAATCAATAGAATGTAGAAGGTTTCGCTTCAAATCAATGCGATGTAGAAGGTTTAGCTTCAAATCCATACCCATACACATGATTTAGCTTCAAATCAATTCGAAGGACAAGGCTTAGATTCAAATCCATGCGATACAAATAATTTAGCTTCAAATACTTGCGATATAAGTGTTATAGACTCAAAAGCTGGAGGAACAAACGAGGTGACTTCAATTCCATGCGAAACAAATGATTTAGCTTCAAATCAATGCGAAGTAGAAGGTGTAGCTTCAAATCCATGCGAAACAAATGGTTTAGCTACAAATACTTGTGATATAGATTATTTAGCTACAACTGCATGCGAAACTAACGAGTTAGCTTCAAATCCATGCGAAACACACGATTTATCTTCAAATCAATGCGATGTAGAAGGTTTGCTTCAAATCAGTATGAGGTAGATGGTTTAGCTCCAAATCAATAGAATATAGAAGGTTTAGCTTCAAATAAAAGCGATGTAGAAGGTTTAGCTTCAAATCCATACGACACACAAGATTTAGATTCAAATCAATTCGAAGGACAAGGCTTAGATTCAAATCCATGCGAAATAAATGATTTAGCTTCAAATGAATGAGAAGTAGAAGGCTTGGCTTCAAATCCGTGCAAAACAAATGGTTTAACTACAAATACTTGTGATATACATTATTTAGCTACAACTGCATGCGAAACAAACGAGTTAACTTCAAATCCATGCGATACACATGATTTAGCTTCAAATCAATGCGATGTAGAAGGTTTAGCTTCAAATCCATGCCATACACAAGATTTAGCTTCAAATCAATGCGATGTAGTAGGTTCAGCTTCAAATCCATGCGACACAAATGATTTAGCTTCAAATACTTGCGATATAAGTGATATAGCTTCAAAAGCTGTAGGAAAAAACGAGGTAGCTTCAATTCCATGCGAGAAACATGATTTAGCTTCAAATCAATGCGAAGTAGAAGGTTTAGCTTCAAATCCATGCAAAACACGTGATTTAACTCCCAATTAATGCGAAGTAGATGGCTTAGCTAAAAATCCATGGGAATCAAATGGTTTAGATTCAAATACTTGTGATATACGTTATTTAGATTTAACTGCATGCGCAACCAACGAGTTAGCTTCAAATCCATGCGAAACACATGATTTATCTGCAAATCAATGCGATGAAGAAGGTTTAGCTTCAAATCAATAGAATGTAGAAGGTTTAGCTTCAAATCAATGCGATGTAGAAGGTTTAGCTTCAAACCCATACGAAACACATGATTTAGCTTAAAATCAATTCGAAGGACAAGGCTTAGATTCAAATCCATGCGAAACAAATGATTTAGCTTCAAATCAATGCGATGTAGGACGTTTAGCTTCAAATCCATGCGATACACATGATTTAGCTTCAAATACTTGCGATATAAGTGATCTAGCTTCAAATACAGGCGAAACGAACGAGTTAGCTTCATATCCATGCGAAACACATGATTCAGCTGCAAATCAATGCGATGTAGAAGGTTCAGCTTCAAATCCATGCGAAACAAATGATATAGCTTCAAACACTTGGGGTATAAATGATATAGCTTCAAATGAAGACTAAACAAACGAGTTAGCTTCAAAATCCACGCGATACACATGATTAAGCTTCAAATATTAGCGATGTAGAAGGTTTAGCTTCAAATCCATGCGATACACAAGATTTAGCTTCAAATCAATGCGATGTAGTAGGTTCAGCTTCAAATCCATGCGACACATATGATTTAGCTTCAAATACTTGCGATATGAGTGATATAGCTTCAAAAGATGTAGGAACAGACGAGGTAGCTTCAATTCCATGCGAGAAACATGATCTAGCTTCAAATCGATGCGATGTAGAAGGTTTAGCATCAGATTAACGCGAAACATATGATTTAGCTTCAAACACTTGGGGTATAAGTGATATAGCTTCATATGCAGACTAATCAAACGATTTAGCTTCAAAATCCACGCGATACACATGATTTAGCATCAAATACTTGCGATATAAGTGATGTAGATTCAACTGCAGGCGAAACGAACGAGTTAGCTTCAAATCCATGCGAAACACATGATTTAGCTGCAAATCAATGCGATGTAGAAGGTCTAGCTTCAAATCCCTGCGATACACAAGATTTAGCTTCAAATGAATGCGAAGTAGAAGGCTTGGCTTCAAATCCATGCAAAACAAACGGTTTAACTACAAATACTTGTGATATACATTATTTAGCTACAACTGCATGCGAAACAAACGAGTTAACTTCAAATCCATGCGATACACATGATGTAGCTTCAAATCAATGGGATGTAGAAGTTTTAGCTTCAAATCCATGCCATACACAAGATTTAGCTTCAAATCAATGTGATGTAGAAGGTTTAGCTTCAAATCCCTGCGATACACAAGATTTATCTTCAAATGAATGCGAAGTAGAAGGCTTAGGTTAAAATCCATGCGATTCACATGATTTAGCTTCAAATCAATGCGACGTAGAAGGTTTAGCTTCAAATCCATACGAAACACATGATTTAGCTTCAAATCAATTCGAAGGACAAGGCTTAGATTCAAATCCATGCGATACAAATGATTTAGCTTCAAATTAATGCGATGTAGAAGGTTTAGCTTCAAATCCATGCGATACACAAGATTTAGCTTCAAATCCATGCTATACACATTATTTAGCTGCAAATCAGTACGTAGTAGAAGGCTCAGGTTCAAATCCATGCGATTGAAATGGTTCATCTTCAAATACTTGTGAAAGACATGATTTAGCTTCAACTGCATGTGAAACAAACGAGTTAGCTTCAAATCAGTGCGAAGTAGAAGGCTCGGGTTCAAATCAATGCAATGCAAATGGTTCATCTTCAAATACTTGTGAAAGACATCATTTAGCTTCAACTGCATGCGAAACACATGATTTAGCTTCAAATCAATGCGATGTAGAAGGTTTAGCTTCAAGACAATAAGAGGTAGAATGTTTAGCTTCAAATCAATAGTATGTAGAAGGTTTAGCTTCAAGTCAATGCGATGTAGAAGGTTTAGCTTCAAATCCATACGAAATACATGATTTAGCTTCAAATTAATTCGAAGGACAAGGCTTAGATTCAAATCCATGCGAATCAAATGGTTTAGCTTCAAATACTTGTGATATACGTTATTTAGATTTAACTGCATGCGCAACCAAAGAGTTAGCTTCAAATCCATGCGATACACATGATTTAGCTTCAAATACTTGCGATATAAGTGATTTAGCTTCAAATACAGGCGAAACGAACGAGTTAGCTTCAAATCCATGCGAAACACATGATTCAGTTGCAAATCAATGCGATGTAGAAGGTTCAGCTTCAAATCCATGCGAAACAAATGATATAGCTTCAAACACTTGGGGTATAAATGATATAGCTTCAAATGAAGACTAATCAAACGAGTTAGCTTTAAAATCCACGCGATACACATGATTTAGCTTCAAATATTAGCGATGTAGAAGGTTTAGCTTCAAATCCATGCGATACACAAGATTTAGCTTCAAATCAATGCGATGTAGTAGGTTCAGCTTCAAATCCATGCGACACATATGATCTAGCTTCAAATACTTGCGATATGAGTGATATAGCTTCAAAAGCTGTAGGAACAAACGAGGTAGCTTCAATTCCATGCGAGAAACATGATTTAGTTTCAAACCAATGCGATGTAGAAGGTTTAGCATCAAATTAACGCGAAACATATGATTTGTCTTCAAACACTTTGGGTATAAGTGATATAGCTTCAAATGCAGACTAATCAAACGATTTAGCTTCAAAACCCACGCGATACACATGATTTAGCTTCAAATACTTGCGATATAAGTGATGTAGATTCAACTGCAGGCGAAACGAACGAGTTAGCTTCAAATCCATGCGAAACACATTATGTAGCTGCAAATCAATGGGATGTAGAAGTTTTAGCTTCAAATCCATGCCATACACAAGATTTAGCTTCAAATCAATGTGATGTAGAAGGTTTAGCTTCAAATCCCTGCGATACACAAGATTTAGCTTCAAATGAATGCGAAGTAGAAGGCTTAGCTTAAAATCCATGCGATTCACATGATTTAGCTTCAAATCAATGCGATGTAGAAGGTTTAGCTTCAAATCCATACGAAACACATGATTTAGCTTCAAATCAATGCGATGTAGAAGGTTTATCTGCAAATCCACGCGAAACAAATGATTTAGCTTCAAACACTTGGGGTATAAGTGATATAGCTTCAAATGCAGACTAATCAAACGAGTTAGCTTCAAAATCCACGCGATACACATGATTTAGCTTCAAATATTAGCGACGTAGAAGGTTTAGCTTCAAATCCATGCGATACACAAGATTTAGCTTCAAATCAATGCGATGTAGAAGGTTCAGCTTCAAATCCATATGACACATATGATTTAGCTTCAAATACTTGCGATATAAGTGTTATAGCTTCAAAAGCTGGAGGAACAATCGAGGTGGCTTCAATTCCATGCGAAACAAATAATTTAGCTTCAAATCAATGCGAAGTAGAAGGCGTAGCTTCAAATCCATGCGAAACAAATGGTTTAGCTACAAGTACTTGTGATATAGATTATTTAGCTACAACTTCATGCGAAACTAACGAGTTAGCTTCAAATCCATGCGAAAAACACGATTTATCTTCAAATCAATGCGATGTAGAAGGTTTGCTTCAAATCAATAAGAGGTAGATGGTTTAGCTTCAAATCAATAGAATATAGAAGGTTTAGCTTCAAATAAATGCGATGTAGAAGGTTTAGTTTCAAATCCATACGACACACATGATTTAGATTCAAATCAATTCGAAGGACAAGGCTTAGATTCAAATCCATGCGAAACAAATGATTTAGCTTCAAATGAATGCGAAGTAGAAGGCTTGGATTCAAATCCATGCAAAACAAATGGTTTAACTACAAATACTTGTGATATACATTATTTAGCTACAACTGCATGCGAAACAAACGAGTTAACTTCAAATCCATGCGATACACATGATTTAGCTTCAAATCAATGGGATGTAGAAGGTTAAGCTTCAAATCCATGCGAAACAAATGGTATAGCTTCAAACACTTGGGGTATAAGTGATATAGCTTCAAATGCAGACTAATCAAACGAGTTAGCTTCAAAATCCACGCGATACACATGATTTAGCTTCAAATATATGCGACGTAGAAGGTTTAGCTTCAAATCCATGCGATACACAAGATTTAGCTTCAAATCAATGCGATGTAGAAGGTTCAGCTTCAAATCCATATGACACATATGATTTAGCTTCAAATACTTGCGATATAAGTGTTATAGCTTCAAAAGCTGGAGGAACAATCGAGGTGGCTTCAATTCCATGCGAAACAAATAATTTAGCTTCAAATCAATGCGAAGTAGAAGGCGTAGCTTCAAATCCATGCGAAACAAATGGTTTAGCTACAAGTACTTGTGATATAGATTATTTAGCTACAACTGCATGCGAAACTAACGAGTTAGCTTCAAATCCATGCGAAAAACACGATTTATCTTCAAATCAATGCGATGTAGAAGGTTTGCTTCAAATCAATAAGAGGTAGATGGTTTAGCTTCAAATCAATAGAATATAGAAGGTTTAGCTTCAAATAAATGCGATGTAGAAGGTTTAGTTTCAAATCCATACGACACACATGATTTAGATTCAAATCAATTCGAAGGACAAGGATTAGATTCAAATCCATGCGAAACAAATGATTTAGCTTCAAATGAATGCGAAGTAGAAGGCTTGGATTCAAATCCATGCAAAACAAATGGTTTAACTACAAATACTTGTGATATACATTATTTAGCTACAACTGCATGCGAAACAAACGAGTTAACTTCAAATCCATGCGATACACATGATTTAGCTTCAAATCAATCGGATGTAGAAGGTTTAGCTTCAAATCCATGCCATACACAAGATTTAGCTTCAAATCAATGCGATGTAGTAGGTTCAGCTACAAATCCATGCGACACATATGATTTAGCTTCAAATACTTGCGATATAAGTGATATAGCTTTAAAAGCTGTAGGAACAAACGAGGTAGCTTCAATTCCACGCGATACACATGATTTAGCTTCAAACACTTGCGATATAAGTGATGTAGATTCAACTGCAGGCAAAACGAACGAGTTAGCTTCAAATCCATGCGAAACACATGATTCAGCTGCAAATCAATGCGATGTAGAAGGATTAGCTTCAAGACAATAAGAGGTAGAAGGTTTAGCTTCAAATCAATAGAATGTAGAAGGTTTCGCTTCAAATCAATGCGATGTAGAAGGTTTAGCTTCAAATCCATACGATACACATGATTTAGCTTCAAATCAATTCGAAGGACAAGGCTTAGATTCAAATCCATGCGATACAAATGAGTTAGCTTCAAATACTTGCGATATAAGTGTTATAGACTCAAAAGCTGGAGGAACAAACGAGGTGACTTCAATTCCATGCGAAACAAATGATTTAGCTTCAAATCAATGCGAAGTAGATGGTTTAGCTTCAAATCCATGCAAAACACGTTTTTATCTTCCAATTAATGCGAAGAAGATGGCTTAGCTTCAAATCCCTGGGAATCAAATGGTTTAGATTCAAATACTTGTGATATACGTTATTTAGATTTAACTGCATGCGCAACCAACGAGTTAGCTTCAAATCCATGCGAAACACATGATTTATCTGCAAATCAATGCGATGAAGAAGGTTTAGCTTCAAATCAATAGAATGTAGAAGGTTTAGCTTCAAATCAATGCGATGTAGAAGGTTTAGCTTCAAACCCATACGAAACACATGATTTATCTTAAAATCAATTCGAAGGACAAGGCTTAGATTCAAATCCATGCGAAACAAATGATTTAGCTTCAAATCAATGCGATGTAGGACGTTTAGCTTCAAATCCATGCGATACACATGATTTAGCTTCAAATACTTGCGATATAAGTGATCTAGCTTCAAATACAGGCGAAACGAACGAGTTAGCTTCATATCCATGCGAAACACATGATTCAGCTGCAAATCAATGCGATGTAGAAGGTTCAGCTTCAAATCCATGCGAAACAAATGATATAGCTTCAAACACTTGGGGTATAAATGATATAGCTTCAAATGAAGACTAAACAAACGAGTTAGCTTCAAAATCCACGCGATACACATGATTAAGCTTCAAATATTAGCGATGTAGAAGGTTTAGCTTCAAATCCATGCGATACACAAGATTTAGCTTCAAATCAATGCGATGTAGTAGGTTCAGCTTCAAATCCATGCGACACATACGATTTAGCTTCAAATACTTGCGATTTAAGTGATCTAGCTTCAAATACAGGCGAAACGAACGAGTTAGCTTCAAATCCTTGCGAAACACATGATTTAGCTGCAAATCAATGCGATGAAGAAGGTTTAGCTTCAAATCCATGCGAAACAAATGATATAGCTTCAAACACTTGGGGTGTAAGTGATATAGCTTCCAATGAAGACTAATCAAACGAGTTAGCTTCAAAATCCACGCGATACACATGATTTAGCTTCAAATATTAGCGACGTAGAAGGTTTAGCTTCAAATCCATGCGATACACAAGATTTAGCTTCAAATCAATGCGATGTAGAAGGTTCAGCTTCAAATCCATATGACACATATGATTTAGCTTCAAATACTTGCGATATAAGTGTTATAGCTTCAAAAGCTGGAGGAACAATCGAGGTGGCTTCAATTCCATGCGAAACAAATAATTTAGCTTCAAATCAATGCGAAGTAGAAGGCGTAGCTTCAAATCCATGCGAAACAAATGGTTTAGCTACAAGTACTTGTGATATAGATTATTTAGCTACAACTGCATGCGAAACTAACGAGTTAGCTTCAAATCCATGCGAAAGGAATGTTTTAGCTTCAAATACTTGCCTTATGTATGAAATAGCTTCAAATGCAGACGAAACAAACGAGTTAGTTTCTAATCCATGCGAAACTCATTATTTCCCTTCAAATGAATGCGAACTAAATGTCTTAGCTTTAAATCCATGCGAAACAAATGATTTAGCTTCAAATGAATGCGAAGTAGAAGGCTTGGCTTCAAATCCATGCAAACCAAATGGTTTAGCTACAAATACTTGTGATATACATTATTTAGCTACAACTGCATGCGAAACGAACAAGTTAGCTTCAAATCCATGCGATACACATGATTTAGTTTCAAATCAATGCGATGTAGAAGGTTTAGCTTCAAATCCATGACATACACAAGATTCAGCTTCAAATCAATTCGAAGAACAAGGCTTAGATTCAAATCCATGCGAAACAAATGATTTAGTTTCAAATGAATGCGAAGTAGAAGGCTTAGCTTCAAATCCATGCAAACCAAATGGTTTAGCTACAAATACTTGTGATATACATTATTTAGCTACTACTGCATGCGAAATAAACGAGATAGCTTCAAATCCATGCTTTATACATGATTTAGCTTCAAATCAATGCGATGTAGAAGGTTTAGCTTCAAAACAATAAGAGGTAGAAGGTTTAGCTTCAAATCAATAGGATGTAGGAGGTTTCGCTTCAAATCAATGCGATGTAGAAGGTTTAGCTTCAAATCCATACGAAACACATGATTTAGCTTCAAATCAATTCAAAGGACAAGGCTTAGATTCAAATCCATGCGAAACAAATGATTTAGCTTCAAATCAATGCTATGTAGAAGGTTTAGCTTCAAATCCATGCGATACACAAGATTTAGTTTCAAATCAATGCGATGTAGTAGGTTCAGCTTCAAATCCATGCGGCACATATGATTTTGCTTTAAATACTTGCGATATAAGTGACATAGTTTCAAATGGAGGCGAAACGAACGAGTTAGCTTCAAAACCATGCGAGAAACATGATTTAGCTTTAAATCAATGCGATGTAGAAGGTTTAGCATCAAATTAACGCGAAACATATGATTTAGCTTCAGACACTTGGGGTATAAGTGATATAGCTTCAAATGCAGACTAATCAAACGAGTTAGCTTCAAAATCCACGCTATACACATGATTTAGCTTCAATTACTTGCGATATAAGTGATGTAGGTTCAACTGCAGGCGAAACGAACCAGTTAGCTTCAAATCCATGCGAAACACATGATTTAGCTGCAAATCAATGTGATGTAGAAGGTTTAGCTTCAAATCCATGCGATACACAAGATTTAGCTTCAAATCAATGCGAAGTAGAAGGTTTAGCTTCAAATCCATACGACACACATGATTTAGATTCAAATCAATTCGAAGGACAAGGCTTAGATTCAAATCCATGCGAAACAAATGATTTAGCTTCAAATGAATGCGAAGTAGAAGTCTTGGCTTCAAATCCATGCAAAACAAATGGCTTAACTACAAATACTAGTGATAAACATTATTTAGCTACAACTGCATGCGAAACAAACGAGTTAACTTCAAATCCATGCGATACACATGATTTAGCTTCAAATCAATGCGATGTAGAAGGTTTCGCTTCAAATCCATGCCATACACAAGATTTAGCTTCAAATCAATGCGATATAGTAGGTTCAGCTTCAAATCCATGCGACACATATGATTAAGGTTCAAATACTTGCGATATAAGTGATATAGCTTCAAAAGCTGTAGGAACAAACGAGCTAGCTTCAATTCCATGCGAGACACATGATTTAGCTTCAAATCAGTGCGATGTAGAAGGTTCAGCTTCAAATCCATACGAAACACATGATTTAACTTCAAATCAATTCGAAGTACAATGCTTAGATTCAAATCCATGCGCAACAAATGATTTAGCTTCAAATGAATGCGAAGTAGAAGGCTTAGCTTCAAATCCATGCAAAACAAATGGTTTAGCTACAAATGCTTGTGATATACATTATTTAGCTACAACTGCATGCGAAACAAACGAGTTAGCTTCAAATCCATGCTATATACATGCTTTAGCTTCAAATCAATGCAATGTAGAAAGTTAAGCTTCAAATCCATGCGATACACAAGATTTAGCTTCAAATCAATGCGATGTAGTAGGTTCAGTTTCAAATCCATGCGGCACATATGATTTTGCTTTAAATACTTGCAGTATAAGTGACATAGTTTCAAATGGAGGCGAAACGAACGAGCTAGCTTCAATTCCATGCGAGACACATGATTTAGCTTCAAATCGGTGCGATGTAGAAGGTTCAGCTTCAAATCCATACGAAACACATGATTTAACTTCAAATCAATTCGAAGTACAATGCTTAGATTCAAATCCATGCGAAACAAATGATTTAGCTTCAAATGAATGCGAAGTAGAAGGCTTAGCTTCAAATCCATGCAAAACAAATGGTTTAGCTACAAATGCTTGTGATATACATTATTTAGCTACAACTGCATGCGAAACAAACGAGTTAGCTTCAAATCCATGCTATATACATGCTTTAGCTTCAAATCAATGCAATGTAGAAAGTTAAGCTTCAAATCCATGCGATACACAAGATTTAGCTTCAAATCAATGCGATGTAGTAGGTTCAGCTTCAAATCCATGCGACACATATGATTTAGCTTCAAATACTTGCGATATAAGTAATATAGCTTTAAAAGCTGTAGGAACAAACGAGGTAGCTTCAATTCCACGCGATACACATGATTTAGCTTCAAACACTTGCGATATAAGTGATGTAGATTCAACTGCAAGCAAAACGAACGAGTTAGCTTCAAATCCATGCGAAACACATGATTCAGCTGCAAATCAATGCAATGTAGAAAGTTTAGCTTCAAATCCATGCGAAACAAATGATATAGCTTCAAACACTTGTGGTGTAAGTGACATAGCTTCAAATGAAGACTAATCAAACGAGTTAGCTTCAAAATCCACGCGATACACATGATTTAGCTTCAAATACTAGCGATATAAGTCATGTAGATTCAACTGCAGGCGAACCGAACAAGTTAGTTTCAAATCCATGCGAAACACATTATTTAGCTGCAAATCAATGCGATGTAGAAGGTTTAGCTTCAAATCCATGCAAAACACGTGATTTATCTTCCAATTAATGCGAAGTAGAAGGCTTAGCTTCAAATCCATGCGAATCAAATGGTTTATCTTCAAATACTTGTGATATACGTTATTTAGATTTAACTGCATGCGCAACGAACGAGTTAGCTTCTAATCCATGCGAAACACATGATTTAGCTGCAAATCAATGCGATGAAGAAGGTTTAGCTTCAAAACCATGCGAAACAAATGATATAGCTTCAAACACTTGGGGTGTAGGAGATATAGCTTCAAATGAAAACTAATCAAACGAGTTAGCTTCAAAATCCACGCGATACACATGATTTAACTTCAAATACTAGCGATATAAGTGATGTAGATTGAACTGCAGGCGAAACGAACGAGTTAGCTTCAAATCCATGCGAAACACATGATTTAGCTGCAAATCAATGCGATGTTGAAGGTTTAGCTTCAAATCCATGCGAAATAAATGGATTAGCTACAAATACTTGTGATATACATTATTTAGCTACAACTGCATGCGGAACAAACGAGTTTGCTTCAAATCCATGCGAAACATATGATTTAGCTTCAAATCAATGCTATGTAGAAGGTTTAGCTGCAAATCCATGCGACACAGATGATTTAGCTTCAGATAATTACGATATAAGTAATATAGCTTCAAATGCAGACGAAACACATGATTTGGATTCAAATCGAAGCGAAACACATGATTTAGCTTCAGATACTCTCGATATTAGTGATGTAGCTTCAAATGCAGAAGAAACAAACGAGTTAGCTTGAAATCCATGCGAGACACATGATTTAGCTTCAATTCAATGCGATGTAGAAGGTTTAGCTTCAGATCCACGCGAAACAAATGACTTACCTTCAAACACTTGGGGTATAAGTGATATAGCTTCAAATGCAGACCAATCAAACGAGTTAGCTTCAAAATCCACGCGATACACATGATTTAGCTTCAAATACTAGCGATATAACTGATGTAGATTCAACTGCAGGCGAAACGAACGAGTTAGCTTTAAATCCATGCGAAACACATGATTTAGCTGCAAATCAATGTGATGTAGAAGGTTTAGCTTCAAATCCATGCGATACACAAGATTTAGCTTCAAATCAATGCGATGTAGTAGGTTCAGCTTCAAATCCATGCGACACATATGATTTAGCTTCAAATACTTGCGATTTAAGTGATCTAGCTTCAAATACAGGCGAAACGAACGAGTTAGCTTCAAATCCTTGCGAAACACATGATTTAGCTGCAAATCAATGCGATGAAGAAGGTTTAGCTTCAAATCCATGCGAAACAAATGATTTAGCTTCAAATCAATGCGATGTAGAAGGTTTAGCTTTAAATCCATGCGATACACATGATTTAGCTTCAAATTCTTGCGATATAAGTGATCTAGCTTCAAATACAGGCGAAACGAACGAGTTAGCTTCAAATCCTTGCGAACACATGATTGAGCTGCAAATCAATGCGATGAAGAAGGTTTAGCTTCAAATCCATGCGAAACAAATGATATAGCTTCAAACACTTGGGGTATAAATGATATAGGTTCAAATGAAGACTAATCAAACGAATTAGCTTCAAAATCCACGCGATACACATGATTTAGCTTCAAATATTAGCGATATAAGTGATGCAGATTCAACTGCAGGCGAAACGAACGAGTTAGCTTCAAATCCATGCGAAACACATGATTTATCTGCAAATCAATACAATGTAGAAGGTTTAGCTTCAAAACAATAAGAGGTAGAATGTTTTGCTTCAAATCAATAGAATGTAGAAGGTTTAGCTTCAAATCAATGCGATGTAGAAGGTTTAGCTTCAAATCCATACGAAACACATGATTTAGCTTCAAATCAATTCGATGGACCAGGCTTAGATTCAAATCCATGCGAAACAAATGATTTAGCTTCAAATGAATGCGATGTAGTAGGTTCAGCTTCAAATCCATGCGACACATATGATTTAGCTTCAAGTACTAGCGATATAAGTGATGTAGATTCAACTGCAGGCGAAACGAACGAGTTAGCTTCAAATCCATGCGGAACACATGATTTAGCTGCAAATCAGTGCGATGAAGAAGGTTTAGCCTCAAATCAATAGAATGTAGAAGGTTTAGCTTCAAATCAATGCGATGTAGAAGGTTTAGTTTCAAATCCATACGAAACACATGATTTAGCTTCAAATCAATTCGAAGGATAAGGCTTAGATTCAAATCCATGCGAAACAAATGATTTAGCTTCAAATCAATGCGATGTAGAAGGTTTAGCTTCAAATCCATGCGATACACAAGATTTAGCTTCAAATCAATGCGATGTAGTAGGTTCAGCTTCAAATCCATGCGACACATATGATTTAGCTTCAAATACTAGCGATATAAGTGATGTAGATTCAACTGCAGGCGAAACGAAAGAGTTAGCTTCAAATCCATGCGAAACACATGATGTAGCTGCAAATCAATGCGAAGTAGAAGGTTTAACTTCAAAACAATAAGAGGTAGAAGGTTTAGCTTCAAATCAATGGAATGTAGAAGGTTTCGCTTCAAATCAATGTGATGTAGAAGGTTTAGCTTCAAATCCATACGAAACACATGATTTAGCTTCAAATCAATTCGAAGGACAAGGCTTAGATTCAAATCCATGCGAAACAAATGATTTAGCTTCAAATCAATACGATGTAGAAGGTTTAGCTTCAAATCCATGCGATACATAAGATTTAGCTTCAAATCAATGCGATGTAGTAGGTTCAGCTTCAAATCCATGCGACACATATGATTTAGCTTCAAATACTTGCGATATGAGTGATATAGCTTCAAAAGCTGTAGGAACAGACAAGGTAGCTTCAATTCCATGCGAGAAACATGATTTAGCTTCAAATCGATGCGATGTAGAAGGTTTAGCATCAAATTAAGGCGAAACATATGATTTAGCTTCAAACACTTGGGGTATAAGTGATATAGCTTCAAATGCAGACTAATCAAACGATTTAGCTTCAAAATCCACGCGATACACATGATTTAGCTTCAAATACTTGCGATATAAGTGATGTAGATTCAACTGCAGGCGAAACGAACTAGTTAGCTTCAAATCCATGCGAAACACATGATTTAGCTGCAAATCAATGCGATGTAGAAGGTTTAGCTTCAAAACAATAAGAGGTAGAAGGTTTAGCTTCAAATCAATAGAATGTAGAAGGTTTCGCTTCAAATCAATGCGATGTAGAACGTTTAGCTTCAAATCCATATGAAACACATGATTTAGCTTCAAATCAATTCGAAGGACAAGGCTTAGATTCAAATCCATGCGATACAAATGATTTTGCTTGAAATAAATGCGATGTAGAAGGATTAGCTTCAAATCCATGCGATACACAACATTTAGCTTCAAATCAATGCGATGTAGTAGGTTCAGTTTCAAATCCATGCGGCACATATGATTTTGATTTAAATACTTGCGGTATAAGTGACATAGTTTCAAATGGAGGCGAAACGAACGAGTTAGCTTCAAATCCATGCGAGACACATGATTTAGCTTCAAATCAATGCGATGTAGAAGGTTTAGCCTCAAATCCATGCCATACACAAGATTTAGCTTCAAGTCAATGCGATGTAGTAGGTTCAGCTTCAAATCCATGCGACACATATGATTTAGCTTCAAATACTTGCGATATAAGTAATATAGCTTTAAAAGCTGTAGGAACAAACGAGGTAGCTTCAATTCCACGCGATACACATGATTTAGCTTCAAACACTTGCGATATAAGTGATGTAGATTCAACTGCAAGCAAAACGAACGAGTTAGCTTCAAATCCATGCGAAACACATGATTCAGCTGCAAATCAATGCAATGTAGAAGGTTTAGCTTCAAATCCATGCGAAACAAATGATATAGCTTCAAACACTTGTGGTGTAAGTGATATAGCTTCAAATGAAGACTAATCAAACGAGTTAGCTTCAAACTCCACGCGATACACATGATTTAGCTTCAAATACTAGCGATATAAGTGATGTAGATTCAACTGCAGGCGAACAGAACGAGTTAGTTTCAAATCCATGCGAAACAAATGATTTAGCTTCAAATCAATGAGAAGTAGAAGGCGTAGCTTCAAATCCATGCGAAACAAATGGTTTAGCTACAAATACTTGTGATATACATTATTTAGCTACAACTGTATACGAAACTAACGAGTAAGCTTCAAATCTATGCGAAACACACGATTTATCTTCAAATCAATGCGATGAAGAAGGTTTAGCTTCAAATCCATGCGATACACAAGATTTAGCTTCAAATGAATGCGATGTAGTAGGTTCAGCTTCAAATCCATGCGACACATATGATTTAGCTTCAAATACTTGCGATATAAGTGATATAGCTTCAAAAGCTGTAGGAACAAACGAGGTAGCTTCAAATCTATGCGAAACATATGATTCAGCTGCAAATCAATGCGATGTAGAAGGTTTAGCTTCAAATCCATGCGAAACACGTGATTTATCTTCCAATTAATGCGAAGTAGAAGGCTTAGATTCAAATCCATGCGAATCAAATGTTTCAGCTTCAAATACTTGTGATATACGTTATTTAGATTTAACTGCATGCGCAACGAACGAGTTAGCTTCAAATCCATGCGAAACACATGATTTATCTGCAAATCAATGCGATGAAGAAGGTTTAGCTACAAATCCATGCGAAACAAATGATATAGCTTCAAACACTTGGAGTATAAATGATATAGCTTCAAATGAAGACTAATCAAACGAGTTAGCTTCAAAATCCACGCGATACACATGATTTAGCTTCAAATACTAGCGATATAAGTCATGTAGATTCAACTGCAGGCGAACCGAACAAGTTAGTTTCAAATCCATGCGAAACACATTATTTAGCTGCAAATCAATGCGATGTAGAAGGTTTAGCTTCAAATCCATGCGAAACAAATGATATAGCTTCAAACACTTGGAGTATAAATGATATAGCTTCAAATGAAGACTAATCAAACGAGTTAGCTTCAAAATACACGCGATACACATGATTAAGCTTCAAATATTAGCGATGTAGAAGGTTTAGCTTCAAATCCATGCGATACACAAGATTTAGCTTCAATTCAATGCGATGTAGTAGGTTCAGCTTCAAATCCATGCGACACATATGATTTAGCTTCAAATACTTGCGATATGAGTGATGTAGATTCAACTGCAGGCGAAACGAACTAGTTAGCTTCAAATCCATGCGAAACACATGATTTAGCTGCAAATCAATGCGATGTAGAAGGTTTAGCTTCAAAACAATAAGAGGTAGAAGGTTTAGCTTCAAATCAATAGAATGTAGAAGGTTTCGCTTCAAATCAATGCGATGTAGAAGGTTTAGCTTCAAATCCATATGAAACACATGATTTAGCTTCAAATCAATTCGAAGGACAAGGCTTAGATTCAAATCCATGCGATACAAATGATTTTGCTTCAAATAAATGCGATGTAGAAGGATTAGCTTCAAATCCATGCGATACACAACATTTAGCTTCAAATCAATGCGATGTAGTAAGTTCAGTTTCAAATCCATGCGGCACATATGATTTTGATTTAAATACTTGCGGTATAAGTGACATAGTTTCAAATGGAGGCGAAACGAACGAGTTAGCTTCAAATCCATGCGAGACACATGATTTAACTTCTAATCAATGCGATGTAGAAAGTTTAGCTTCAAATCCACGCGAAGTAGAAGGCGTAGCTTCAAATCCATGCGAAACAAATGGTTTAGCTACAAATACTTGTGATATAGATTATTTAGCTACAACTGCATGCGAAACACATGATTTAGCTTCAAATCAATGCGAAACACATGATTTAGCTTCAAATCAATGCGAAACACATGATTTAGCTTCAAATCAATGCGTTGTAGAAGGTTTAGCTTCAAATCCATGCAAAACACGTGATTTATCTTCCAATTAATGCGAAGTAGAAGGCTTAGCTTCAAATCCATGCGAATCAAATGGTTTAGCTACAAATACTTGTGATATTCATTATTTAGCTACAACTGCATGCGAAACTAACGAGTTAGCTTTAAATCCATGCGAATCACACGATTTATCTTCAAATTATTGCGATGTAGAAGGTTTAGCTTCAAATCAATAAGAGGTAGAAGGTTTAGCTTCAAATCAATAGAATATAGAAGGTTTAGCTTCAAATCAATGCGATGTAGAAGGTTTAGCTTCAAATCCATGCAAAACACGTGATTTATCTTCCAATTAATGCGAAGTAGAAGGCTTAGCTTCAAATCCATGCGAATCAAATGGTTTAGCTTCAAATACTTGTGATATACGTTATTTAGATTTAACTGCATGCGCAACGAACGAGTTAGCTTCAAATCCATGCGAAACACATGATTTATCTGCAAATCAATGCGATGAAGAAGGTATAGCTTCAAATCCATGCGAAACAAATGTTATAGCTTCAAACACTTGTGGTGTAAGTGATATAGCTTCAAATGAAGACTAATCAAACGAGTTAGCTTCAAAATCCACGCGATACACATGATTTAGATTCAAATACTAGCGATATAAGTCATGTAGATTCAACTGCAGACGAACCGAACAAGTTAGATTCAAATCCATGCGAAACACATTATTTAGCTGCAAATCAATGCGATGTAGAAGGTTTAGCTTCAAGACAATAAGAGGTAGAAGGTTTAGCTTCAAATCAATAGTTTGTGGAAGGTTTAGCTTCAAGTCAATGCGATGTAGAAGGTTTAGCTTCAAATACATACGAAACACATGATTTAGCTTCAAATCAATGCGATGTAGAAGGTTTAGCTTCAAATCCATGCGAAATAAATGGATTAGCTACAAATACTTGTGATATACATTATTTAGCTACAACTGCATGCGGAACAAACGAGTTTGCTTCAAATCCATGCGAAACATATGATTTAGCTTCAAATCAATGCTATGTAGAAGGTTTAGCTGCAAATCCATGCGACACAGATGATTTAGCTTCAGATAATTACGATATAAGTAATATAGCTTCAAATGCATACGAAACACATGATTTGGATTCAAATCGAAGCGAAACACATTATTTAGCTTCAAATACTCTCGATATTAGTGATGTAGCTTCAAATGCAGAAGAAACAAACGAGTTAGCTTGAAATCCATGCCATACACAAGATTTAGCTTCAAGTCAATGCGATGTAGTAGGTTCAGCTTCAAATCCATGCGACACATATGATTTAGCTTCAAATACTTGCGATATAAGTAATATAGCTTTAAAAGCTGTAGGAACAAACGAGGTAGCTTCAATTCCACGCGATACACATGATTTAGCTTCAAACACTTGCGATATAAGTGATGTAGATTCAACTGCAAGCAAAACGAACGAGTTAGCTTCAAATCCATGCGAAACACATGATTCAGCTGCAAATCAATGCAATGTAGAAGGTTTAGCTTCAAATCCATGCGAAACAAATGATATAGCTTCAAACACTTGTGGTGTAAGTGATATAGCTTCAAATGAAGACTAATCAAACGAGTTAGCTTCAAACTCCACGCGATACACATGATTTAGCTTCAAATACTAGCGATATAAGTCATGTAGATTCAACTGCAGGCGAACAGAACGAGTTAGTTTCAAATCCATGCGAAACAAATGATTTAGCTTCAAATCAATGAGAAGTAGAAGGCGTAGCTTCAAATCCATGCGAAACAAATGGTTTAGCTACAAATACTTGTGATATACATTATTTAGCTACAACTGTATGCGAAACTAACGAGTAAGCTTCAAGTCTATGCGAAACACACGATTTATCTTCAAATCAATGCGATGAAGAAGGTTTAGCTTCAAATCCATGCGATACACAAGATTTAGCTTCAAATGAATGCGATGTAGTAGGTTCAGCTTCAAATCCATGCGACACATATGATTTAGCTTCAAATACTTGCGATATAAGTGATATAGCTTCAAAAGCTGTAGGAACAAACGAGGTAGCTTCAAATCTATGCGAAACATATGATTCAGCTGCAAATCAATGCGATGTAGAAGGTTTAGCTTCAAATCCATGCGAAACACGTGATTTATCTTCCAATTAATGCGAAGTAGAAGGCTTAGATTCAAATCCATGCGAATCAAATGTTTCAGCTTCAAATACTTGTGATATACGTTATTTAGATTTAACTGCATGCGCAACGAACGAGTTAGCTTCAAATCCATGCGAAACACATGATTTATCTGCAAATCAATGCGATGAAGAAGGTTTAGCTACAAATCCATGCGAAACAAATGATATAGCTTCAAACACTTGGAGTATAAATGATATAGCTTCAAATGAAGACTAATCAAACGAGTTAGCTTCAAAATCCACGCGATACACATGATTTAGCTTCAAATACTAGCGATATAAGTCATGTAGATTCAACTGCAGGCGAACCGAACAAGTTAGTTTCAAATCCATGCGAAACACATTATTTAGCTGCAAATCAATGCGATGTAGAAGGTTTAGCTTCAAATCCATGCGAAACAAATGATATAGCTTCAAACACTTGGAGTATAAATGATATAGCTTCAAATGAAGACTAATCAAACGAGTTAGCTTCAAAATACACGCGATACACATGATTAAGCTTCAAATATTAGCGATGTAGAAGGTTTAGCTTCAAATCCATGCGATACACAAGATTTAGCTTCAATTCAATGCGATGTAGTAGGTTCAGCTTCAAATCCATGCGACACATATGATTTAGCTTCAAATACTTGCGATATGAGTGATGTAGATTCAACTGCAGGCGAAACGAACTAGTTAGCTTCAAATCCATGCGAAACACATGATTTAGCTGCAAATCAATGCGATGTAGAAGGTTTAGCTTCAAAACAATAAGAGGTAGAAGGTTTAGCTTCAAATCAATAGAATGTAGAAGGTTTCGCTTCAAATCAATGCGATGTAGAAGGTTTAGCTTCAAATCCATACGAAACACATGATTTAGCTTCAAATCAATTCGAAGGACAAGGCTTAGATTCAAATCCATGCGATACAAATGATTTTGCTTCAAATAAATGCGATGTAGAAGGATTAGCTTCAAATCCATGCGATACACAACATTTAGCTTCAAATCAATGCGATGTAGTAAGTTCAGTTTCAAATCCATGCGGCACATATGATTTTGATTTAAATACTTGCGGTATAAGTGACATAGTTTCAAATGGAGGCGAAACGAACGAGTTAGCTTCAAATCCATGCGAGACACATGATTTAGCTTCTAATCAATGCGATGTAGAAAGTTTAGCTTCAAATCCACGCGAAGTAGAAGGCGTAGCTTCAAATCCATGCGAAACAAATGGTTTAGCTACAAATACTTGTGATATAGATTATTTAGCTACAACTGCATGCGAAACACATGATTTAGCTTCAAATCAATGCGAAACACATGATTTAGCTTCAAATCAATGCGAAACACATGATTTAGCTTCAAATCAATGCGTTGTAGAAGGTTTAGCTTCAAATCCATGCAAAACACGTGATTTATCTTCCAATTAATGCGAAGTAGAAGGCTTAGCTTCAAATCCATGCGAATCAAATGGTTTAGCTACAAATACTTGTGATATTCATTATTTAGCTACAACTGCATGCGAAATTAACGAGTTAGCTTTAAATCCATGCGAATCACACGATTTATCTTCAAATTATTGCGATGTAGAAGGTTTAGCTTCAAATCAATAAGAGGTAGAAGGTTTAGCTTCAAATCAATAGAATATAGAAGGTTTAGCTTCAAATCAATGCGATGTAGAAGGTTTAGCTTCAAATCCATGCAAAACACGTGATTTATCTTCCAATTAATGCGAAGTAGAAGGCTTAGCTTCAAATCCATGCGAATCAAATGGTTTAGCTTCAAATACTTGTGATATACGTTATTTAGATTTAACTGCATGCGCAACGAACGAGTTAGCTTCAAATCCATGCGAAACACATGATTTATCTGCAAATCAATGCGATGAAGAAGGTATAGCTTCAAATCCATGCGAAACAAATGTTATAGCTTCAAACACTTGTGGTGTAAGTGATATAGCTTCAAATGAAGACTAATCAAACGAGTTAGCTTCAAAATCCACGCGATACACATGATTTAGATTCAAATACTAGCGATATAAGTCATGTAGATTCAACTGCAGACGAACCGAACAAGTTAGATTCAAATCCATGCGAAACACATTATTTAGCTGCAAATCAATGCGATGTAGAAGGTTTAGCTTCAAGACAATAAGAGGTAGAAGGTTTAGCTTCAAATCAATAGTTTGTAGAAGGTTTAGCTTCAAGTCAATGCGATGTAGAAGGTTTAGCTTCAAATACATACGAAACACATGATTTAGCTTCAAATCAATGCGATGTTGAAGGTTTAGCTTCAAATCCATGCGAAATAAATGGATTAGCTACAAATACTTGTGATATACATTATTTAGCTACAACTGCATGCGGAACAAACGAGTTTGCTTCAAATCCATGCGAAACATATGATTTAGCTTCAAATCAATGCTATGTAGAAGGTTTAGCTGCAAATCCATGCGACACAGATGATTTAGCTTCAGATAATTACGATATAAGTAATATAGCTTCAAATGCATACGAAACACATGATTTGGATTCAAATCGAAGCGAAACACATTATTTAGCTTCAAATACTCTCGATATTAGTGATGTAGCTTCAAATGCAGAAGAAACAAACGAGTTAGCTTAAAATCCATGCGAGACACATGATTTAGCTTCAATTCAATGCGATGTAGAAGGTTTAGCTTCAGATCCACGCGAAACAAATGACTTACCTTCAAACACTTGGGGTATAAGTGATATAGCTTCAAATGCAGACCAATCAAACGAGTTAGCTTCAAAATCCACGCGATACACATGATTTAGCTTCAAATACTAGCGATATAACTGATGTAGATTCAACTGCAGGCGAAACGAACGAGTTAGCTTTAAATCCATGCGAAACACATGATTTAGCTGCAAATCAATGTGATGTAGAAGGTTTAGCTTCAAATCCATGCGATACACAAGATTTAGATTCAAATCAATGCGATGTAGAAGGTTCAGCTTCAAATCCATGCGACACATATGATTTAGCTTCAAATACTTGCGATATAAGTGATATAGCTTCAAAAGCTGGAGGAACAAACGTGGAAGCTTCAATTCCATGGGAAACAAATGATTTAACTTCGAATCAATGCGAAGTAGAAGGCTTAGCTTCAAATCCATGAGAAACAAATGGTTTAGCTACAAATACTTGTGATATACATTATTTAGCTACAACTGCATGCGAAACAAACGAGTAAGCTTCAAATCGATGCGAAACACACGATTTATCTTCACATCAATGCGATGAAGAAGGTTTAGATTCCAATCCATGCGATACACATGATTTAGCTTCAAATCAATGCGAACTAGAAGGCGTAGCTTCAAATCCATGAGAAACAAATGGTTTAGCTACAAATACTTGTGATATACATTATTTAGCTACAACTGCATGCGAAACTAACGAGTTAGCTTCAAATCTATGCGAAACACACGATTCATCTTCAAATCAATGCGATGTAGAAGGTTTAGCTTCAAATCCATACGAAACACATGATTTAGCTTCAAATCAATTCGAAGGACAAGGCTTAGATTCAAATCCATGCGAAACAAATGCTTTAGCTTCAGATGAATGCGAAGTAGAAGGCTTAGCTTCAAATCCATGCGGCACATATGATTTAGCTTTAAATACTTGCGATATAAGTGACATAGTTTCAAATGGAGGCGAAACGAACGAGTTAGCTTCAAACACTTGGGGTATAAGTGATATAGCTTCAATTGCAGACTAATCAAACGAGTTAGCTTCAAAATCCACGCGATACACATGATTTAGCTTCAAATACTAGCGATATAACTGATGTAGATTCAACTGCAGGCGAAACGAACGAGTTAGCTTCAAATCCATGCGAAACCCATGATTTAGCTGAAAATCAATGTGATGTAGATGTTTTAGCTTCAAATCCATGCGATACACAAGATTTAGCTGCAAATCAGTGCGAAGTAGAAGGCTCGGGTTCCAATCAATGTGATTCAAATGGTTCATCTTCAAATACTTGTGAATGACGTGATTGAGCTTCAACTGCATGCGAAACACATGATTTAGCTTCAAATCAATGCGATGGAGAAGGTTTAGCTTCAAATCCATGCGAAACAAATGATATAGCTTCAAACACATGGGGTGTAAGTGATATAGCTTCAAATGAAGACTAATCAATCGTGTTAGCTTCAAAATCCATGCGATACACATGATTTAGCTTCAAATCAATGCGATGTAGAAGGTTTAGCTTCTAATCCATGCGAAAAAAATGATTTAGCATCAGATACTTCAGATATAACTGATATAGCTTCAAATGCAGGGGAAACAAACGAGTTAGAATCATATCCCTGCAAAACACATGATTTAGCTGCAAATCAATGCGATGAAGAAGGTTTAGCTTCAAATCCATGCGAAACAAAGGATTTAGCTTCAAACACATGGGGTGTAAGTGATATAGCTTCAAATGAAGACTAATCAATTGTGTTAGCTTCAAATCCATGCGAAACAAATGATTTAGCATCAGATACTTCTGATATAACTGATACAGCTTCAAATGCAGGGGAAACAAACGAGTTAGCATCAAACCCATGCAAAACACATGATTTAGCTGCAAATCAATGCGATGTAGAAGGATTAGCTTCAAAACAATAAGAGGTAGAAGGTTTAGTTTCAAATCAATAGAATGTAGAAGGTTTAGCTTCAAATCAATGCGATGTAGAAGGTTTAGCTTCAAATCCATACGAAACACATGATTTACCTTCAAATCAATACGAAGGACAAGGCTTAGATTAAAATCCATGCGAAACAAATGATTTAGCTTCAAATCAATACGATGTAGAAGGTTTAGCTTCAAATCCATGCGATACACATGATTTAGCTTCAAATCAATGCGATGAAGAAGGTTTAGCTTCAAATCCATGCGAAACAAATGATATAGCTTCAAACACATGGGGTGTAAGTGATATAGCTTCAAATGAAGACTAATCAATCGTGTTAGCTTCAAATCCATGCGAAACAAATGATTTAGCTTCAAATCAATGCGATGTAGAAGGTTTAGCTTCAAATCCATGCGAAAAAATGATTTAGCATCAGATACTTCTGATATAACTGATATAGCTTCAAATGCAGGGGAAACAAACGAGTTAGCATCAAATCCATGCAAAACACATGATTTAGCTGCAAATCAATGCGATTTAGAAGGTTTAGCTTCAAATCCATGCCATACACAAGAAATAAGGTTCAAATCAATGCGATGTATTAGGTTCAGCTTCAAATCCATGCGACACATATGATTTAGCTTCAAATACTTGCGATATATGTGATATAGCTTCAAAAGCTGTAGGAACAAACGAGGTAGCTTCAATTCCATGCGAGACACATGATTTAGCTGCAAATCAATGCGATGTAGAAGGTTCAGCTTCAAATCCATACGAAACACATGATTTAGCTTCAAATCAATTCGAAGTAGAAGGCTTAGCTTCAAATCCATGCGAATGAAATGGTTTAGCTTCAAATACTTGTGATATACGTTATTTAGATTTAACTGCATGCGCAACGAACGAGTTAGCTTCAAATCCATGCGAAACACAAGATTTAGCTGCAAATCAATGCGATGAAGAAGGTTTAGCTTCAAATCCATGCGAAACAAATGATATAGTTTCAAACACTTGGGGTGTAAGTGATATAGCTTCAAATGAAGACTAATCAATCGTGTTAGCTTCAAAAGCCATGCGATACACATGATTTAGCTTCAAATCAATGCGATGTAGAAGGTTTAGCATCAAATCCAAGCAAAACACATGATTTAGCTGCAAATCAATGCGATGTAGAAGGTTTAGCTTCAAATCAATAGAATGTAGAAGGTTTAGCTTCAAATCAATGCGATGTAGAAAGTTTAGCTTCAAATCCATACGAAACACATGATTTGCCTTCAAATCAATTCGAAGGACAAGGCTTAGATTCAAATCCATGCGAAACAAATGATTTAGCTTCAAATCAATACGATGTAGAAGGTTTAGCTTCAAATCCATGCGATACACATGATTTAGCTTCAAATCAATGCGATGTAGTAGGTTCAGCTTCAAATCCATGCGGCACATATGATTTAGCTTTAAATACTTGCGATATAAGTGACATAGTTTCAAATGGAGGCGAAACGGACGAGTTAGCATCAAATCCATGCGAGACACATGATTCAGCTGCAAATCAATGCGATGTAGAAGGGTTAGCTTCAAATCCATGCGAAACACATTATTTAGCTGCAAATCAGTGCGAAGTAGAAGGCTCGGGTTCAAATCAATGCAATTCAAATGGTTCATCTTCAAATACATGTGAAAGACATGATTTAGCTTCAACTGCATGCGAAACAGATGATTTAGCTTCAAATCAATGCGAAACACATGATTTAGCTTCAAATCAATGCGATGTAGAAGGTTTAGCTTCAAATCCATGCAAAACACGTGATTTATCTTCCAATTAATGCGAAGTAGCAGGCTTAGCTTCAAATCCATGCGAATCAACTGGTTTTGCTACAAATACTTGTGATATTCATTATTTAGCTACAACTGCATGCGAAACTAACGAGTTAGCTTCAAATCCATGCGAATCACACGATTTATCTTCAAATTATTGCGATGTAGAAGGTTTAGCTTCAAATCAATAAGAGGTAGAAGGTTTAGCTTCAAATCAATAGAATATAGAAGGTTTAGCTTCAAATCAATGCGATGTAGAAGGTTTAGCTTCAAATCCATACGAAACACATGATTTAGCTTCAAATCAATTCAAAGGACAAGGCTTAGATTCAAATCCATGCGAAACAAATGATATAGCTTCTAATGAATGCGAAGTAGAAGGCTTAGTTTCAAATCCATGCAAAACAAATGGTTTAGCTAGAAATTCTTGTGATATACATTATTTAGCTACAACTGCAGGCGAAACGAACGAGTTAGCTTCAAATCCATGCGAAACAAATGATTTAGCTGCAAATCAATGTGATGTAGAAGGTTTAGCTTCAAATCCATGCGATACACAAGATTTAGATTCAAATCAATGCGATGTAGAAGGTTCTGCTTCAAATCCATGCGACTCATATGATTTAGCTTCAAATACTTGCGATATAAGTGATATAGCTTCAAAAGCTGGAGGAACAAACGAGGAAGCTTCAATTCCATGCGAAACATATGATTTCACTTCAAATCAATGCGAAGTAGAAGGCTTAGCTTCAGATCCATGCGATACACAAGATTTAGCTTCAAATCAATGCGATGTAGTAGGTTCAGCATTAAATCCATGCGATATATGTGATATGGCTTCAAAAGCAGGAGGAAAGAACGAGGTAGCTTCAATTCCATGCGAAACAAATGATTTAGCTTCAAATCAATGCGAAGTAGCAGGAATAGCTTCAAATCCATGCGAATCAACTGGTTTAGCTACAAATACTTGCGATATTCATTATTTAGCTACAACTGCATGCGAAACTAACGAGTTAGCTTCAAATCCATGCGAAACACATGATTTATCTTCAAATCAATGCGATGTAGAAGGTTTAACTTCAAATCAATAATAGGTAGAAGGTTTAGCTTCAAATCAATAGAATATGGAAGGTTTAGCTTCAAATCAATGCGATGTAGAAGGTTTAGCTTCAAATCCATGCGATACACAAGATTTAGATTCAAATCAATTCGAAGGACAAGACTTAGATTCAAATCCATGCGAAACAAGTGATTTAGCTTCAAATGAATGCGAAGTAGAAGGCTTAGCTTCAAATCCATGCAAAACAAATGGTTTAGCTACAAATGCTTGTGATATACATTATTTAGCTACAACTGCATGCGAAACAAACGAGTTAGCTTCAAATCCATGCTATATACATGATTTAGCTTCAAATCAATGCGATGTAGAAGGTTTAGCTTCAAATCCATGCGATACACAAGATTTAGCTTCAAATCAATGCGATGTAGTAGGTTCAGATTCAAATCCATGCGACACATATGATTTAGCTTCAAATACTTGCGATATAAGTGATATATCTTCAAAAGCTGTAGAAACAAACGTGGTAGCATCAATTCCATGCGAGACACTTGATTTAGCTTCAAATCAATGCGATGTAGAAGGTTTAGCTTCAAGTCCAAGCGTAACACATGATTTAGCATCAAATACTTGCGATGTAAGTGATATAGCTTCGAATACAGGCGAAACGAACGAGTTAGCTTCAAATCCATGCGAAACACATGATTCAGCTGCAAATCAATGCGATGTAGAAGGTTTAGCTTCAAATCCATGCGAAACACATTATTTAGCTGCAAATCAGTGCGAAGTAGTAGGCTCGGGTTCAAATCAATGTGATTCAAATGGTTCATCTTCAAATACTTGTGAATGACATGATTGAGCTTCAACTGCATGCGAAACACATGATTTAGCTTCAAATCAATGCGATGTAGAAGGTTTAGCTTCAAATCCATGCAAAACATGTGATTTATCTTCCAATTAATGCGAAGTAGAAGGCTTAGCTTCAAATCCATGCGAATCAAATGGTTTAGCTTCAAATACTTGTGATATACATTATTTAGCTACAACTGCATGCGAAACTAAAGAGGTAGCTTCAAATCCATGCGATTTAGAAGGTTTAGCTTCAAATCAATAAGAAGTAGAAGGTTTAGCTTCAAATCAATAGAATATAGTAGGTTTAGCTTCAAATCAATGCGATGTAGAAGGTTTAGCTTCAAATCCATACGAAACACATGATTTAGCTTCAAATCAATTCGAAGGACAAGACTTAGATTCAAATCCATGCAAAACACGTGATTTAGCTTCAAATGAATGCGAAGTAGAAGGCTTAGCTTCAAATCCATGTGAATCAAATGGTTTAGCTACAAATACTTGCGATATTCATTATTTAGCTACAACTGCATGCGAAACTAACGAGTTAGCTTCAAATCCATGCGAAACACACGATTTATCTTCAAATCAATGCGATGTAGAAGGTTTAGCTTCAAATCAATAAGAGGTAGAAGGTTTAGCTTCAAATCAATAGAATATAGAAGGTTTAGCTTCAAATCAATTCGAAGGACAAGGCTTAGATTCAAATCCATGCGAAACAAATGTTTTAGCTTCAAATGAATGCGAAGTAGAAGGCTTACCTTCAAATCCATGCGAAATACATGATTCAGCTGCAAATCAATGCGATGTAGAAGGATTAGCTTCAAATCCATGCGAAACACATTATTTAGCTGCAAATCAGTGCGAAGTAGAAGGCTCGGATTCAAATCAATGTGATTCAAATGGTTCATCTTCAAATACTTGTGAATGACATGATTGAGCTTCAACTGCATGCGAAACACATGATTTAGCTTCAAATAAATGCGATGTAGAAGGTTTAGCTTCAAATCCATGCGAAACACATGATTTAGCTGCAAATCAATGCGATGAAGAAGGTTTAGCTTCAAATCCATGCGAAACAAATGATATAGCTTCAAACACATGGGGTGTAAGTGATATAGCTTCAAATGAAGACTAATCAATCGTGTTAGCTTCAAAATCCATGCGATACACATGATTTAGCTTCAAATCAATGCGATGTAAAAGGTTTAGCTTCAAATCCATGCGAAACAAATGATTTAGCATCAGATACTACTGGTATAACTGATACAGCTTCAAATGCAGGGGAAACAAACGAGTTAGCATCAAACCCATGCAAAACACATGATTTAGCTGCAAATCAATGCGATGTAGAAGGTTTAGCTTCAAAACAATAAGAGGTAGAAGGTTTAGCTTCAAAACAATAGAATGTAGAAGGTTTAGCTTCCAATGAATGCGATGTAGAAGGTTTAGATTCAAATCCATACGAAACACATGATTTACCTTCAAATCAATTCGAAGGACAAGGGTTAGATTCAAATCCATGCGAATCGAATGGTTTAGCTTCAAATGCTTGCGAATATAAGTGATATAGCTTCAAATGCAGGCGAAACAAACGACTTAGCATCAAATCCATGCGAGACACATGATTTAGCTCCAAATCAATGCGAAGTAGAAGGCTTAGCTTCAAATACATGAGAAACAAAGGATTTATCTTCAGATAATTGCAATATAAGTGATATAGCTTCAAATGCAGGAGAAACAATCGAATTAGCTTCATATCCATGCGAACCGCAAGATTTAGCTTCAAATCAATGCGAAGTAGAAGGCTTAGCTTCAAATCCATGCGAAACGAATGATTTAGCTTCAAATTCTTGCTAATATAAGTGATATAGCTTCCAATGCAGGCGAAACAATCAAGTAAGCTACAAATACGTGCGAAACACATGATTTAGCATTAAATACTTGTGATATACATGATTTACATTCAGCTGCATGCGAAACAAACGATTTAGCTTCACACCAAAGCGTAACAAATGAATTAGTTTCAAATCAATGCGAAGTAGAAGAGTTCTCTTCAAAACCGTGCAAAACAAATGATTTACCTTCAAATACTTGTGATATACATGATTTAGCTACAACTGCATGCGAAACAAACGAGTTATCTTGAAATCCATGCGGAACACATGAGTTAGTTACAAATCAATGCGAAGTCTAAGGCTTAGCTTCAAATCCATGCGAAACGAATGATTTAGCTTCAATTCCTTGCGAAAATGAGTGATACAGCTACAAATGCAGGCGAAACAAACGAGTTAGCTTCTAATCCATGAGAAACACATGTTTTAGCTTCAAGTCAATGCGGAATGGAAGGTTTATCTACAAATGCATGCGAAACAAATGATTTTGCTTCAAGTCGATGCGGAATAGAAGGATTAGCTTCAAATGCATGCGAAAAACATGATTTAGCTTCAAATACTTGCCATATAAACGATATAGTTTCAAAAGCATGCGAAACAAAGGAGTTAGCTTCACATTCATTCGAAACACATGATTTATCTTCACAACAATGCGAAGTAGAAGGCTTAGCTTCAAATCCATGCGAATCAAATGGTTTAGCTCCAAATACTTGTGATATACATTATTTAGCTTCAAGAGCATGCGAAACAAACGAGTTAGCTTCAAATCAAACGAAACACATGATATAACTTCAAATCAATGCGAAGTAGAAGGCTTAGCTTCAAATCCATGCGAAACGAATGATTTAGCTTGAAATACTTCCGAATCGCACGATTTATCTTCAAATTATTGTGATGTAGAAGGTTTAGCTTCAAATCAATAAGAGGTAGAAGGTTTAGCTTCAAATCAATAGAATATAGAAGGTTTAGCTTCAAATCAATGCGATGTAGAAGGTTTAGCTTCAAATCCATACGAAACACATGATTTAGCTTCAAATCAATTCAAAGGACAAGGCTTAGATTCAAATCCATGCGAAACAAATGATATAGCTTCAAATGAATGCGAAGTAGAAGGCTTAGTTTCAAATCCATGCAAAACAAATGGTTTAGCTACAAATTCTTGTGATATACATTATTTAGCTACAACTGCAGGCGAAACGAACGAGTTAGCTTCAAATCCATGCGAAACACATGATTTAGCTGCAAATCAATGCGATGAAGAAGGTTTAGCTTCAAATCCATGCGAAACAAATGATATAGCTTCAAACACATGGGGTGTAAGTGATATAGCTTCAAATGAAGACTAATCAATCGTGTTAGCTTCAAAATCCATGCGATACACATGATTTAGCTTCAAATCAATGCGATGTAAAAGGTTTAGCTTCAAATCCATGCGAAACAAATGATTTAGCATCAGATACTACTGGTATAACTGATACAGCTTCAAATGCAGGGGAAACAAACGAGTTAGCATCAAACCCATGCAAAACACATGATTTAGCTGCAAATCAATGCGATGTAGAAGGTTTAGCTTCAAAACAATAAGAGGTAGAAGGTTTAGCTTCAAAACAATAGAATGTAGAAGGTTTAGCTTCCAATGAATGCGATGTAGAAGGTTTAGATTCAAATCCATACGAAACACATGATTTACCTTCAAATCAATTCGAAGGACAAGGGTTAGATTCAAATCCATGCGAATCGAATGGTTTAGCTTCAAATGCTTGCGAATATAAGTGATATAGCTTCAAATGCAGGCGAAACAAACGACTTAGCATCAAATCCATGCGAGACACATGATTTAGCTCCAAATCAATGCGAAGTAGAAGGCTTAGCTTCAAATACATGAGAAACAAAGGATTTATCTTCAGATAATTGCAATATAAGTGATATAGCTTCAAATGCAGGAGAAACAAACGAGTTAGCTTCAAATTCATGCGGAAAGCATGATTTGGCTTCAAATCAATTCGAAGTAGAAGGCTTAGCTTCAAAAATATGAGAAAATAATTATTTATATTCAGATAATTGCGATATAAGTGATATAGCTTCAAAAGCTGTAGGAAAAAACGAGGTAGCTTCAATTCCATGCGAGAAACATGATTTAGCTTCAAATCAATGCGAAGTAGAAGGTTTAGCCTCAAATCCATGCAAAACACGTGATTTAACTTCCAGTTAATGCGAAGTAGATGGCTTAGCTTCAAATCCACGCGATACACATGATTTAGCTTCAAATATTAGCGATGTAGAAGGTTTAGCTTCAAATCCATGCGATACACAAGATTTAGCTTCAAATCAATGCGATGTAGTAGATTCAGCTACAAATCCATGCGACACATATGATTTAGCTTCAAATACTTGCGATATGAGTGATATAGCTTCAAAAGCTGTAGGAACAAACGAGGTAGCTTCAATTCCATGCGAGAAACATGATTTAACATCAAATCAATGCGATGTAGAAGGTTTAGCATCAAATTAACGCGAAACATATGATTTAGCTTCAAACACTTGGGGTATAAGTGATATAGCTTCAAATGCAGACTAATCAATCGATTTAGCTTCAAAATCCACGCGATACACATGATTTAGCTTCAAATACTTGCGATATAAGTGATGTAGATTCAACTGCAGGCGAAACGAACGAGTTAGCTTCAAATGCATGCGAAACACATGATTTAGCTGCAAATCAATGTGATGTAGAAGGTTTAGCTTCAAATCCATGCGATACACAAGATTTAGCTTCAAATCAATGCGAAGTAGAAGGTTTAGCTTCAAATCCATACGACACACATGATTTAGATTCAAATCAATTCGAAGGACAAGGCTTAGATTCAAATCCATGCGAAACAAATGATTTAGCTTCAAATGAATGCGAAGTAGAAGGCTTGGCTTCAAATCCATGCAAAACAAATGGCTTAACTACAAATACTAGTGATAAACATTATTTAGCTACAACTGCATGCGAAACAAACGAGTTAACTTCAAATCCATGCGATACACATGATTTAGCTTCAAATCAATGCGATGTAGAAGGTTTCGCTTCAAATCCATACCATACACAAGATTTAGCTTCAAATCAATGCGATATAGTAGGTTCAGCTTCAAATCCATGCGACACATATGATTAAGGTTCAAATACTTGCGATATAAGAGATATAGCTTCAAAAGCTGTAGGAACAAACGAGCTAGCTTCAATTCCATGCGAGACACATGATTTAGCTTCAAATCAGTGCGATGTAGAAGGTTCAGCTTCAAATCCATACGAAACACATGATTTAACTTCAAATCAATTCGAAGTACAATGCTTAGATTCAAATCCATGCGAAACAAATGATTTAGCTTCAGATGAATGCGAAGTAGAAGGCTTAGCTTCAAATCCATGCAAAACAAATGGTTTAGCTACAAATGCTTGTGATATACATTATTTAGCTACAACTGCATGCGAAACAAACGAGTTAGCTTCAAATCCATGCTATATACATGCTTTAGCTTCAAATCAATGCAATGTAGAAAGTTAAGCTTCAAATCCATGCGATACACAAGATTTAGCTTCAAATCAATGCGATGTAGTAGGTTCAGCTTCAAATCCATGCGAAACAAATGATTTAGCTGCAAATCAATGTGATGTAGAAGGTTTAGCATCAAATCCATGCGATACACAAGATTTAGATTCAAATCAATGCGATGTAGAAGGTTCAGCTTCAAATCCATGCGACTCATATGATTTAGCTTCAAATACTTGCGATATAAGTGATATAGCTTCAAAAGCTGGAGGAACAAACGAGGAAGCTTCAATTCCATGCGAAACAAATGATTTAACTTCAAATCAATGCGAAGTAGAAGGCTTAGCTTCAGATCCATGCGATACACAAGATTTAGCTTCAAATCAATGCGATGTAGTAGGTTCAGCATTAAATCCATGCGATATAAGTGATATAGCTTCAAAAGCAGGAGGAAAAAACGAGGTAGCTTCAATTCCATGCGAAACAAATGATTTAGCTTCAAATCAATGCGAAGTAGCAGGAATAGCTTCAAATCCATGCGAATCAACTGGTTTAGCTACAAATACTTGCGATTTTCATTATTTAGCTACAACTGCATGCGAAACTAACGAGTTAGCTTCAAATCCATGCGAAACACATGATTTATCTTCAAATCAATGCGATGTAGAAGGTTTAACTTCAAATCAAAAATAGGTAGAAGGTTTAGCTTCAAATCAATAGAATATGGAAGGTTTAGCTTCAAATCAATGCGATGTAGAAGGTTTAGCTTCAAATCCATGCGATACATAAGATTTAGATTCAAATCAATGCGATGGAGAAGGTTCAGCTTCAAATCCATGCGACTCATATGATTTAGCTTCAAATACTTGCGATATAAGTGATATAGCTTCAAAAGCTGGAGGAACAAACGAGGAAGCTTCAATTCCATGCGAAACAAATGATTTAACTTCAAATCAATGCGAAGTAGAAGGCTTAGCTTCAGATCCATGCGATACACAAGATTTAGCTTCAAATCAATGCGATGTAGTAGGTTCAGCATTAAATCCATGCGTTATAAGTGATATAGCTTCAAAAGCAGGAGGAACAAACGAGGTAACTTCAATTCCATGCGAAACAAATGATTTAGCTTCAAATAAATGCGAAGTAGAAGGCGTAGCTTCAAATCCATGCGAAACAAATTGTTTAGCTACAAATACTTGTGATATACATTATTTAGCTACAACTGC
This sequence comes from Megalopta genalis, assembly GCF_051020955.1. Taxonomy (NCBI): domain Eukaryota; kingdom Metazoa; phylum Arthropoda; class Insecta; order Hymenoptera; family Halictidae; genus Megalopta; species Megalopta genalis. Next base: position 127,672 of record NW_027476440.1, on the reverse strand, counting down.
ATGCGAAACTAAAGAGGTCGCTTCAAATCCATGCGAAACACACGAGTTATCTTCAAATCAATGCGATTTAGAAGGTTTAGCTTCAAATCAATAAGAAGTAGAAGGTTTAGCTTCAAATCAATAGAATATAGTAGGTTTAGCTTCAAATCAATGCGATGTAGAAGGTTTAGCTTCAAATCCATACGAAACACATGATTTAGCTTCAAATCAATTCGAAGGACAAGACTTAGATTCAAATCCATGCGAAACAAGTGATTTAGCTTCAAATGAATGCGAAGTAGAAGGCTTAGCTTCAAATCCATGCAAAACAAATGGTTTAGCTACAAATGCTTGTGATATACATTATTTAGCTACAACTGCATGCGAAACAAACGAGTTAGCTTCAAATCCATGCTATGTACATGATTTAGCTTCAAATCAATGCGATGTAGAAGGTTTAGCTTCAAATCCATGCGATACACAAGATTTAGCTTCAAATCAATGCGATGTAGTAGGTTCAGATTCAAATCCATGCGACACATATGATTTAGCTTCAAATACTTGCGATATAAGTGATATAGCTTCAAAAGCTGTAGAAACAAACGTGGTAGCTTCAATTCCATGCGAGACACTTGATTTAGCTTCAAATCAATGCGATGTAGAAGGTTTAGCTTCAAGTCCAAGCGTAACACATGATTTAGCTTCAAATACTTGCGATGTAAGTGATATAGCTTCGAATACAGGCGAAACGAACGAGTTAGCTTCAAATCCATGCGAAACACATGATTCAGCTGCAAATCAATGCGATGTAGAAGGTTTAGCTTCAAATCCATGCGAAACACATTATTTAGCTGCAAATCAGTGCGAAGTAGAAGGCTCGGGTTCAAATCAATGTGATTCAAATGGTTCATCTTCAAATACTTGTGAATGACATGATTGAGCATCAACTGCATGCGAAACACATGATTTAGATTCAAGTCAATGCGATGTAGAAGGTTTAGCTTCAAATCCATGCAAAACATGTGATTTATCTTCCAATTAATGCGAAGTAGAAGGCTTAGCTTCAAATCCATGCGAATCAAATGGTTTAGCTTCAAATACTTGTGATATACGTTATTTAGATTTAACTGCATGCGCAACGAACGAGTTAGCTTCAAATCCATGCGAAACACATGATTTAGCTGCAAATCAATGCGATGAAGAAGGTTTAGCTTCAAATTCATGCAAAACAAATGGTTTAGCTACAAATACTTGTGATATATATTATTTAGCTACAACTGCATGCGAAACAAACGAGTCAGCTTCAAATCCATGCGATACACCTGATTTAGCTTCAAATCAATGCGATGTAGAAGGTTTAGCTTCAAATCCATGCGATACACAAGATTTAGCTTCAAATCAATGCGATGTAGTAGGTTCAGATTCAAATCCATGCGACACATATGATTTAGCTTCAAATACTTGCGATATAAGTGATATAGCTTCAAAAGCTGTAGAAACAAACGTGGTAGCTTCAATTCCATGCGAGACACTTGATTTAGCTTCAAATCAATGCGATGTAGAAGGTTTAGCTTCAAGTCCAAGCGTAACACATGATTTAGCTTCAAATACTTGCGATGTAAGTGATATAGCTTCGAATACAGGCGAAACGAACGAGTTAGCTTCAAATCCATGCGAAACACATGATTCAGCTGCAAATCAATGCGATGTAGAAGGTTTAGCTTCAAATCCATGCGAAACACATTATTTAGCTGCAAATCAGTGCGAAGTAGAAGGCTCGGGTTCAAATCAATGTGATTCAAATGGTTCATCTTCAAATACTTGTGAATGACATGATTGAGCATCAACTGCATGCGAAACACATGATTTAGATTCAAGTCAATGCGATGTAGAAGGTTTAGCTTCAAATCCATGCAAAACATGTGATTTATCTTTCAATTAATGCGAAGTAGAAGGCTTAGCTTCAAATCCATGCGAATCAAATGGTTTAGCTTCAAATACTTGTGATATACGTTATTTAGATTTAACTGCATGCGCAACGAACGAGTTAGCTTCAAATCCATGCGAAACACATGATTTAGCTGCAAATCAATGCGATGAAGAAGGTTTAGCTTCAAATTCATGCAAAACAAATGGTTTAGCTACAAATACTTGTGATATATATTATTTAGCTACAACTGCATGCGAAACAAACGAGTCAGCTTCAAATCCATGCGATACACCTGATTTAGCTTCAAATCAATGCGATGTAGAAGGTTTAGCTACAAATCCATGCCATACACAAGATTTAGCTTCAAATCAATTCGAAGGACAAGGCTTAGATTCAAATTCATGCGGAACAAATGATTTAGCTTCAAATGAATGCGAAGTAGAAGGCTTAGCTTCAAATCCATGCGAAACACATTATTTAGCTGCAAATCAGTGCGATGTAGTAGGTTCAGCTTCAAATCCATGCGGCACATATGATTTAGCTACAAATACTTGCGATATAAGTGATATATTTTCAAATGGAGGCGAAACGAACGAGTTAGCTTCAAATTCATGCCAAACACATGATTTAGCTGCAAATCAATGCGATGTAGAAGGTTTAGCTTCAAATCCATGCGATACACAAGTTTTAGCTCCAAATCAATGGGATGAAGTAGGTTCAGGTTCAAATCCATGCTACACATATGATTTAGCTTCAAATTCTTGCGATATAAGTGATATAGCTTCAAAAGCAGGTGGAACAAACGAGGTAGCTTCAATTCCAGGCGAAACAAATGATTTAGCTTCAAATCAATTCGAAGGACAAGGCTTAGATTCAAATCCATGCGGGACACATGATTTAGCTGCAAATCAATGTGATGTAAAAGGTTTAGCTTCAAATCCATGCGATACACAAGATTTAGCTTCAAATTAATGCGATGTAGAAGATTCAGCTTCAAATCCATGCGACACATATGATTTGGCTTCAAATACTTGCGATATAAGTGATATAGCTTCAAAAGCTGGAGAAACAAACGAGATGTCCTCAATTCCATGCGAAACATATGATTTAGCTTCAAATCAATGCGAAGTAGAAGGCGTAGCTTCAAATCCATGCGATACACTAGATTTTGCTTCAAATCAATGCGATGTAGAAGGTTCTGCTTCAAATCCATACGACACATATGATTTAGCTTCAAATACTTGCGATATAAGTGATATAGCTACAAAAGCTACAGGTACAAACGAGGTAGCTTCAATTCCATGCGAAACAAATGATTTAGCTTCAAATCAATGCGAAGTGGTAGGCTTAGCTTCAAATTCGTGCGAAACAAATGGTTTAGCTACAAATACTTGTGATATACATTATTTAGCTACAGCTGCATGCGAAACAAACGAGTTAGCATCAAATCCATGCGAAACACATGATTAAGCTTCAAATTAATGCGATGTAGATGGTTTGCTTCAAATCCATGTGATACACAAGATTTAGCTTCAAATCAATGCGATGTAGTAGGTTCAGCTTCAAATCCATGCGATATAAGTGATATAGCTTCAAAAGCAGGAGGATCAAACGAGGTTGCTTCAATTCCATGCGAAACAAATGATTTAGCTTCAAATCAATGCGAAGTAGAATGTTTAGTTTCAAATCCAAGCGAAACACCTGATTTAGCTTCAAATACTTGCGATATAAGTGATCTAGCTTCAAATACAGGCGAAACGAACGAGTTAGCTTCAAATCCATGCGAAACACACGATTCAAATGCAAATCAATGCGAAGTAGAAGGTTTAGCTTCAAATCCGTGCCAAACACATGATTTAGATTCAAATCCATGGGATGTAGAAGGTTTAGCTTCAAATCCATGCGAAACACATTATTTAGCTGCAAATCAGTGCGATGTAGTAGGTTCAGCTTCAAATCCATGCGGCACATATGATTTAGCTTCAAATACTTACGATATGAGTGATATAGTTTCAAATGGAGGCGAAACGAACGAGTTAGCTTCAAATTCATGCGAAACACATGATTTAGCTGCAAATCAATGCGATGTAGAAGGTTTAGCTTCAAATCCAATCGAAACACATGATTTAGGTTCAAATACTTGCGATATAAGTGATATAGCTTCAAATACAGGCGAAACAAACGAGTTAGCCTCAAATCCATGCGAAACACACGATTTAGCTTCAAATCAATGCGATGTAGAATGTTTAGTTTCAAATCCAAGCGAAACACATGATTTAGCTTCAAATACATGCGATATAAGTGATCTAGCTTCAAATACAGGCGAAACGAACGAGTTAGCTTCAAATCCATGCGAAACACATGATTCAAATGCAAATCAATGCGAAGTAGAAGGTTTAGCTTCAAATCCGTGCCAAACACATGATTTATATTCAAATCCATGGGATGTAGAAAGTTTAGCTACAAATCCATGCGAAACAAATGGTTTAGATACAAATACTTGTGATATACATTATTTAGCTACAACTGCATGCGAAACGAACGAGTTAGCTTCAAATCCATGCGAATCACATGATTCAAATGCAAATCAATGCGAAGTAGAAGGTTTAGCTTCAAATCCATGCCAAACACATGATTTAGATTCAAATCCATGGGAGGTAGAAGGTTTAGCTTCAAATCCATGCGATACACTAGATTTAGCTTCAAATCAATGCGATGTAGAAGGATCTGCTTCAAATCCATACGACACATATGATTTAGCTTCAAACACTTGTGATGTAAGTGATATAGCTTCACATGAAGACTAATCAAACTAGTTAGCTTCAAAATCCACGCGATACACCTGATTTATCTTCAAATCAATGCGATGTAGAAGGTTTAGCTTCAAATCAATAAGAGGTAGAAGGTTTAGCTTCAAATCAATAGAATATAGTAGGTTTAGCTCCAAATCAATGCGATGTAGAATGTTTAGCTTCAAATCCATACGAAACACGTGATTTAGCTTCAAATCAATTCGAAGGACAAGGCTTAGATTCAAATCCATGCGAAACAAATGATTTAGCTTCAAATGAATGCGAAGTAGAAGGCTTAGCTTCAAATTCATGCAAAACAAATGGTTTAGCTACAAATACTTGTGATATATATTATTTAGCTACAACTGCATGCGAAACAAACGAGTCAGCTTCAAATCCATGCGATACACCTGATTTAGCTTCAAATCAATGCGATGTAGAAGGTTTAGCTACAAATCCATGCCATACACAAGATTTAGCTTCAAATCAATTCGAAGGACAAGGCTTAGATTCAAATTCATGCGGAACAAATGATTTAGCTTCAAATGAATGCGAAGTAGAAGGCTTAGCTTCAAATCCATGCAAAACAAATGGTTTAGCTACAAATACTTGTGATATACATCATTTAGCTACAACTGCATGCTAAACGAACGAGTTAGCTCCAAATCCATGCGATTCACATGATTTAACTTCCAATTAATGCGAAGTAGAAGGCTTAGCTTCAAATCCATGCGAATCAAATGGTTTAGCTTCCAATACTTATGATATACGTTATTTAGATTTAACAGCATGCGCAACGAACGAGTTAGCTTCAAATCCATGCGAAACACATGATTTAGCTGCAAATCAATGCGATAAAGAAGGTTTAGCTTCAAATCCATGCGAAACAAATGACATAGCTTAAAACACTTGGGGTGTAAGTGATATAGCTTCCAATGAAGACTAATCAAACGAGTTAGCTTCAAAATCCACGCGATATACATGATTTAGCTTCAAATACTAGCGATATAAGTGATGTAGATTCAAATGCAGGCGAAATGAACGAGTTAGCTTCAAATCCATGCGAAACACGTGATTTAGCTGCAAATCAATGCGATGTAGAAGTTTTAGCTTCAAAACAATAAGAGGTAGAAGGTTTAGCTTCAAATCAATAGAATGTAGAAGGTTTAGCTTCAAATCAATGCGATATGGAAGGTTTAGCTTCAAGTCCATGCGATACAAAAGATTTAGCTTCAAATCAATGCGAAGTAGAAGGTTTAGCTTCAAATCAATAAGGGGTAGAAGGTTTAGCTTCAAATCAATAAGGGGTAGAAGGTTTAGCTTCAAATCAATAGAATACAGAAGGTTTAGCTTCAAATCAATGCGATGTAGAAGGTTTAGCTTCAAATCCATACGAAACACATGATTTAGCTTCAAATCAATTCGAAGGACAAGGCGTAGATTCAAATCCTTGCGAAGCAAATGATTTAGCTTCAAATACTTGCGATATAAGTGACATAGTTTCAAATGGAGGCGTAACGAACGAGTTAGCTTCAAATCCATGCGAGACACATGATTTAGCTTCAAATCAATGCGATGTAGAAGGTTTAGCTTCAAATCTACGCGAAACATATGATTTAGCTTCAAACACTTGGGGTATAAGTGATATAGCTTCAAATGCAGAATAATCAAACGATTTAGCTTCAAAATCCACGCGATACACATGATTTAGCTTCAAATACTTACGATATAAGTGACGTAGATTCAACTGCAGGCGAAACGAACGAGTTAGCTTCAAATCCATGCGAAACACATAATTTAGCTGCAAATCAATGTGATGTAGAAGGTTTAGCTTCAAATCCATGCGATACACAAGATTTAGATTCAAATCAATGCGATGTAGAAGGTTCAGCTTCAAATCCATGCGGCACATATGATTTAGCTTGAAATACTTGTGATATAAGTGAACTAGCTTCAAATACAGGCGAAACGAACGAGTTAGCTTCAAATCCATGCGAAACACATGATTCAGCTGCAAATCAATGCGATGTAGAAGGTTTAGCTTGAAATACATGCCAAACACATGATTTAGCTTCATATCCATGGGATGTAGAAAGTTTAGCTTCAAATCCATGCGATACACATTATTTAGCTGCAAATCAGTGCGTAGTAGAAGGTTCAGGTTAAAATCCATGCGATTCAAATGGTTCATCTTCAAATACTTGTGAAAGACATGATTTAGCTTCAACTGCATGCGAAACAAACGAGTTAGCTTCAAATCAAAGCGAAACACATGATTTAGCTGCAAATCAATGCGATGTAGAAGGTTTAGCTTCAAATCCAATCGAACACATGATTTAGCTTCAAATACTAGCGATATAAGTGATGTGGCTTCAAAAGCTAGAGGAACAAACGAGGTAGCTTCAATTCCATGCGAAACAAATGATTTAGCTTCAAATCAATGCGAAGTGGTAGGCTTCGCTTCAAATTCGTGCGAAACAAATGGTTTAGCTACAAATACTTGTGATATACATTATTTAGCTACAGCTGCATGCGAAACAAACGAGTTAGCATCAAATCCATGCGAAACACATGATTAAGCTTCAAATTAATGCGATGTATATGGTTTGCTTCAAATCCATGCGATACACAAGATTTAGCTTCAAATCAATGCGATGTAGTAGGTTCAGCTTCAAATCCATGCGATATAAGTGATATAGCTTCAAAAGCAAGAGGAACAAACGAGTTAGCTTCAAATCCATGCGAAACACACGATTTATCTTCAAATCAATGCGATGTCGAAGGTTTAGCTTCAAATCAATGCGATGTCGAAGGTTTAGCTTCAAATCAATAAGAGCTAGAAGGTTTAGCTTCAAATCAATAGAATATAGAAGGTTTAGCTTCAAATGAATGCGAAGTAGAAGGCTCAGCATCAAATCCATGCGCAACACATGATTAAGATTCACATCAAAGCGATGTAGATGGTTTGCTTCAAATCCATGCGATACTCAAGATTTAGCTTCAAGTCAATGCGATGTAGTAGGTTCAGCTTCAAATCCATGCGATATAAGTGATATAGCTTCAAAAGCAGGAGGATCAAACGAGGTAGCTTCAATTCCATGCGAAACAAATGATTTAGCTTCAAATCAATGCGAAGTAGAATATTTAGCTTCAAATCCAAGCGAAACACATGATTTAGCTTCAAATACTTGCGATATAAGTGATCTAGATTCAAATACAGGCGAAACGAACGAGTTAGCTTCAAATCCATGCGAAACACATGATTCAAATGCAAATCAATGCGAAGTAGAAGGTTTAGCTTCAAATCCGTGCCAAACATATGATTTAGATTCAAATCCATGGGATGTAGAAGGTTTAGCTTCAAATCCATGCGAAACACATTATTTAGCTGCAAATCAGTGCGATGTAGTAGGTTCAGCTTCAAATCCTTGCGGCACATATGATTTAGCTTCAAATACTTACGATATGAGTGATATAGTTTCAAATGGAGGCGAAACGAACGAGTTAGCTTCAAATTCATGCGAAACACATGATTTAGCTGCAAATCAATGCGATGTAGAAGGTTTAGCTTCAAATCCAATCGAAACACATGATTTAGGTTCAAATACTTGCGATATAAGTGATATAGCTTCAAATACAGGCGAAACACATGATTTAGCTTCAAATACATGCGATATAAGTGATCTAGCTTCAAATACAGGCGAAACGAACGAGTTAGCTTCAAATCCATGCGAAACACATGATTCAAATGCAAATCAATGCGAAGTAGAAGGTTTAGCTTCAAATCCGTGCCAAACACATGATTTAGATTCAAATCCATGGGATGTAGAAAGTTTAGCTACAAATCCATGCGAAACAAATGGTTTAGATACAAATACTTGTGATATACATTATTTAGCTACAACTGCATGCGAAACGAACGAGTTAGCTTCAAATCCATGCGAAACATATGATTCAAATGCAAATCAATGCGAAGTAGAAGGTTTAGCTTCAAATCCATGCCAAACACATGATTTAGATTCAAATCCATGGGAGGTAGAAGGTTTAGCTTCAAAGCCATGTGATACACTAGATTTAGCTTCAAATCAATGCGATGTAGAAGGATCTGCTTCAAATCCATACGACACATATGATTTAGCTTCAAACACTTGTGATGTAAGTGATATAGCTTCACATGAAGACTAATCAAACTAGTTAGCTTCAAAATCCACGCGATACACCTGATTTATCTTCAAATCAATGCGATGTAGAAGCTTTAGCTTCAAATCGATGCAAAACACGTGATTTAACTTCCAATTAATGCGAAGTAGAAGGCTTAGCTTCATATCCATGCGAATCAAATGGTTTAGCTTCAAATACTTGTGATATACATTATTTAGCTACAACTGCATGCGAAACTAACGAGTTAGCTGCAAATCCATGCGAAACACACGATTTATCTTCAAATCAATGCGATGTAGAAGGTTTAGCTTCAAATCAATAAGAGGTAGAAGGTTTAGCTTCAAATCAATAGAATATAGTAGGTTTAGCTCCAAATCAATGCGATGTAGAATGTTTAGCTTCAAATCCATACGAAACACATGATTTAGCTTCAAATCAATTCGAAGGACAAGGCTTAGATTCAAATCCATGCGAAACAAATGATTTAGCTTCAAATGAATGCGAAGTAGAAGGCTTAGCTTCAAATTCATGCAAAACAAATGGTTTAGCTACAAATACTTGTGATATATATTATTTAGCTACAACTGCATGCGAAACAAACGAGTCAGCTTCAAATCCATGCGATACACATGATTTAGCTTCAAATCAATGCGATGTAAAAGGTTTAGCTACAAATCCATGCCATACACAAGATTTAGCTTCAAATCAATTCGAAGGACAAGGCTTAGATTCAAATTCATGCGAAACAAATGATTTAGCTTCAAATGAATGCGAAGTAGAAGGCTTAGCTTCAAATCCATGCAAAACAAATGGTTTAGCTACAAATACTTGTCATATACATCATTTAGCTACGACTGCATGCTAAACGAACGAGTTAGCTTCAAATCCATGCGATTCACATGATTTAACTTCCAATTAATGCGAAGTAGAAGGCTTAGCTTCAAATCCATGCGAATCAAATGGTTTAGCTTCCAATACTTATGATATACTTTATTTAGATTTAACAGCATGCGCAACGAACGAGTTAGCTTCAAATCCATGCGAAACACATGATTTAGCTGCAAATCAATGCGATAAAGAAGGTTTAGCTTCAAATCCATGCGAAACAAATGACATAGCTTAAAACACTTAGGGTGTAAGTGATATAGCTTCCAATGAAGACTAATTAAACGAGTTAGCTTCAAAATCCACGCGATATACATGATTTAGCTTCAAATACTAGCGATATAAGTGATGTAGATTCAAATGCAGGCGAAATGAACGAGTTAGCTTCAAATCCATGCGAAACATATAATTTAGCTTCAAATACTTGTGATATAAGTGAACTAGCTTCAAATACAGGCGAAACGAACGAGTTACCTTCAAATCCATGCGAAACACATGATTCAGCTGCAAATCAATGCGATGTAGAAGGTTTAGCATGAAATACATGCCAAACACATGATTTAGCTTCAAATCCATGGGATGTAGAAGGTTTAGCTTCAAATCCATGCTATACACATTATTTAGCTGCAAATCAGTGCGTAGTAGAAGGCTCAGGTTCAAATCCATGCGATTGAAATGGTTCATCTTCAAATACTTGTGAAAGACATGATTTAGCTTCAACTGCATGTGAAACTAACGAGTTAGCTTCAAATTAATGCAATGTAGAAAGTTTAGCTTCAAATCCATGCGAAACAAATGGTTCATCTACAAATACTTGTGATATACATTATTTAGCTACAGCTGCATGCGAAACAAACGAGTTAGCCTCAAATCCATGCGATACACATGATTTAGCTGCAAATCAATGCGATGTAGTAGGTTCAGCTTCAAATCCATGCGGCACATATGATTTAGCTTCAAATACTTACGATATGAGTGATATAGTTTCAAATGGAGGCGAAACGAACGAGTTAGCTTCAAATTCATGCGAAACACATGATTCAAATGCAAATCAATGCGAAGTAGAAGGTTTAGCTTCAAATCCATGCCAAACACATGATTTAGTTTCAAATCCTTGGGATGAAGAAGGTTTAGCTTCAAATCCATGCGGAACACATTATTTAGCTGCAAATCAGTGCGATGTAGTAGGTTCAGCTTCAAATCCATGCGATATAAGTGATATAGCTTCAAAAGCAGGAGGAACAAACGAGGTAGCTTCAATTCCATGCGAAACAAATGATTTGGCTTCAAATCAATGCGAAGTAGAAGGCGTAGCTTCAAATCCATGCGAATCAAATGGTTTAGTTACAAATACTTGTGATATACATTATTTAGCTACAACTACATGCGAAACGAACGAGTTAGCTTCAAATCCATGCGAAACACACGATTTAGCTTCAAATCAATGCGATGTAGAATGTTTAGCTTCAAATCCAAGCGAAACACATGATTTAGCTTCAAATACTTGCGATATAAGTGATCTAGCTTCCAATACAGGCGAAACGAACGAGTTAGCTTCAAATCCATGTGAAACACATGATTCAAATGCAAATCAATGCGAAGTAGAAGGTTTAGCTTCAAATCAATGCCAAACACATGATTTAGATTCAAATCCATGGGATGTAGAAGGTTTAGCTTCAAATCCATGCGAAACACATTATTTAGCTGCAAATCAGTGCGATGTAGTAGGTTCAGCTTCAAATCCATGCGGCACATATGATTTAGCTTCAAATACTTGCGATATAAGTGATATAGCTTCAAAAGCAGTAGGAACAAACGAGGTAGCTTCAATTCCATGCGAAACAAATGATTTAGCTTCAAATCAATGCGAAGTTGAAGGCTTAGCATCTAATCCATGCGAAATAAATGAGTTCACCATCAAGCACTTGCGATATAAATGAAATAGCTTCAAATCCATGCAAAACAAATGATTTAGCACAGGAACTTGCGACATGAGAGATATAGCTTCAAATGCAGGGGAAACAAACGTGTTAGCTCCAATTCTATGCGAAGCAAATGATTTAGCTACAAATACTTGTGATATACATTATGCACCTACAACTGTATGCGAAACAAACGAGTTAGCTTCAAATCCATGCGAAACACATAATTTAGCATGCAAATCAATGCGATGTAGAAGGTTTAGCTTCAAATCCATGCGATACACAAGTTTTAGCTCCAAATCAATGCGATGAAGTAGGTTCAGGTTCAAATCCATGCTACACATATGATTTAGCTTCAAATTCTTGCGATATAAGTGATATAGCTTCAAAAGCAGGTGGAACAAACGAGGTAGCTTCAATTCCATGCGAAACAAATGATTTAGCTTCAAACACTTGGGGTGTAAGTGATGTAGCTTCAAATGAAGACTAATCAAACTAGTTAGCTTCAAAATCCACGCGATACACCTGATTTATCTTCAAATCAATGCGATGTAGAAGCTTTAGCTTCAAATCGATGCAAAACACGTGATTTAACTTCCAATTAATGCGAAGTAGAAGGCTTAGCTTCATATCCATGCGAATCAAATGGTTTAGCTTCAAATACTTGTGATATACATTATTTAGCTACAACTGCATGCGAAACTAACGAGTTAGCTGCAAATCCATGCGAAACACACGATTTATCTTCAAATCAATGCGATGTAGAAGGTTTAGCTTCAAATCAATAAGAGGTAGAAGGTTTAGCTTCAAATCAATAGAATATAGTAGGTTTAGCTCCAAATCAATGCGATGTAGAATGTTTAGCTTCAAATCCATACGAAACACATGATTTAGCTTCAAATCAATTCGAAGGACAAGGCTTAGATTCAAATCCATGCGAAACAAATGATTTAGCTTCAAATGAATGCGAAGTAGAAGGCTTAGCTTCAAATTCATGCAAAACAAATGGTTTAGCTACAAATACTTGTGATATATATTATTTAGCTACAACTGCATGCGAAACAAACGAGTCAGCTTCAAATCCATGCGATACACATGATTTAGCTTCAAATCAATGCGATGTAAAAGGTTTAGCTACAAATCCATGCCATACACAAGATTTAGCTTCAAAACAATTCGAAGGACAAGGCTTAGATTCAAATTCATGCGAAACAAATGATTTAGCTTCAAATGAATGCGAAGTAGAAGGCTTAGCTTCAAATCCATGCAAAACAAATGGTTTAGCTACAAATACTTGTCATATACATCATTTAGCTACGACTGCATGCTAAACGAACGAGTTAGCTTCAAATCCATGCGATTCACATGATTTAACTTCCAATTAATGCGAAGTAGAAGGCTTAGCTTCAAATCCATGCGAATCAAATGGTTTAGCTTCCAATACTTATGATATACTTTATTTAGATTTAACAGCATGCGCAACGAACGAGTTAGCTTCAAATCCATGCGAAACACATGATTTAGCTGCAAATCAATGCGATAAAGAAGGTTTAGCTTCAAATCCATGCGAAACAAATGACATAGCTTAAAACACTTAGGGTGTAAGTGATATAGCTTCCAATGAAGACTAATTAAACGAGTTAGCTTCAAAATCCACGCGATATACATGATTTAGCTTCAAATACTAGCGATATAAGTGATGTAGATTCAAATGCAGGCGAAATGAACGAGTTAGCTTCAAATCCATGCGAAACATATAATTTAGCTTCAAATACTTGTGATATAAGTGAACTAGCTTCAAATACAGGCGAAACGAACGAGTTACCTTCAAATCCATGCGAAACACATGATTCAGCTGCAAATCAATGCGATGTAGAAGGTTTAGCATGAAATACATGCCAAACACATGATTTAGCTTCAAATCCATGGGATGTAGAAGGTTTAGCTTCAAATCCATGCTATACACATTATTTAGCTGCAAATCAGTGCGTAGTAGAAGGCTCAGGTTCAAATCCATGCGATTGAAATGGTTCATCTTCATATACTTGTGAAAGACATGATTTAGCTTCAACTGCATGTGAAACTAACGAGTTAGCTTCAAATTAATGCAATGTAGAAAGTTTAGCTTCAAATCCATGCGAAACAAATGGTTCATCTACAAATACTTGTGATATACATTATTTAGCTACAGCTGCATGCGAAACAAACGAGTTAGCCTCAAATCCATGCGATACACATGATTTAGCTGCAAATCAATGCGATGTAGTAGGTTCAGCTTCAAATCCATGCGGCACATATGATTTAGCTTCAAATACTTACGATATGAGTGATATAGTTTCAAATGGAGGCGAAACGAACGAGTTAGCTTCAAATTCATGCGAAACACATGATTCAAATGCAAATCAATGCGAAGTAGAAGGTTTAGCTTCAAATCCATGCCAAACACATGATTTAGTTTCAAATCCTTGGGATGAAGAAGGTTTAGCTTCAAATCCATGCGGAACACATTATTTAGCTGCAAATCAGTGCGATGTAGTAGGTTCAGCTTCAAATCCATGCGATATAAGTGATATAGCTTCAAAAGCAGGAGGAACAAACGAGGTAGCTTCAATTCCATGCGAAACAAATGATTTGGCTTCAAATCAATGCGAAGTAGAAGGCGTAGCTTCAAATCCATGCGAATCAAATGGTTTAGTTACAAATACTTGTGATATACATTATTTAGCTACAACTACATGCGAAACGAACGAGTTAGCTTCAAATCCATGCGAAACACACGATTTAGCTTCAAATCAATGCGATGTAGAATGTTTAGCTTCAAATCCAAGAGAAACACATGATTTAGCTTCAAATACTTGCGATATAAGTGATCTAGCTTCCAATACAGGCGAAACGAACGAGTTAGCTTCAAATCCATGTGAAACACATGATTCAAATGCAAATCAATGCGAAGTAGAAGGTTTAGCTTCAAATCAATGCCAAACACATGATTTAGATTCAAATCCATGGGATGTAGAAGGTTTAGCTTCAAATCCATGCGAAACACATTATTTAGCTGCAAATCAGTGCGATGTAGTAGGTTCAGCTTCAAATCCATGCGGCACATATGATTTAGCTTCAAATACTTGCGATATAAGTGATATAGCTTCAAAAGCAGTAGGAACAAACGAGGTAGCTTCAATTCCATGCGAAACAAATGATTTAGCTTCAAATCAATGCGAAGTTGAAGGCTTAGCATCTAATCCATGCGAAATAAATGAGTTCACCATCAAGCACTTGCGATATAAATGAAATAGCTTCAAATCCATGCAAAACAAATGATTTAGCACAGGAACTTGCGACATGAGAGATATAGCTTCAAATGCAGGGGAAACAAACGTGTTAGCTCCAATTCTATGCGAAGCAAATGATTTAGCTACAAATACTTGTGATATACATTATGCACCTACAACTGTATGCGAAACAAACGAGTTAGCTTCAAATCCATGCGAAACACATAATTTAGCATGCAAATCAATGCGATGTAGAAGGTTTAGCTTCAAATCCATGCGATACACAAGTTTTAGCTCCAAATCAATGCGATGAAGTAGGTTCAGGTTCAAATCCATGCTACACATATGATTTAGCTTCAAATTCTTGCGATATAAGTGATATAGCTTCAAAAGCAGGTGGAACAAACGAGGTAGCTTCAATTCCATGCGAAACAAATGATTTAGCTTCAAACACTTGGGGTGTAAGTGATGTAGCTTCAAATGAAGACTAATCAAACGAGTTAGCTTCAAAATCCACGCGATACACATGATTTAGCTTCAAATACTAACGATATAAGTAATGTAGATTCAAATGCAGGCGAAACCTACGAGTTAGCTTCAAATCCATGCGAAACACATGATTTAAATGCAAATCAATGCGAAATAGAAGGTTTAGCTTCAAATCCATGCCAAACAAATGGTTTAGCTACAAATACTTGTGATATACGTCATTTAGCTACAACTGCATGCTAAACGAACGAGTTAGCTTCAGATCCATGCGATTCACATAATTTAACTTCCAATTAATGCGAAGTAGAAGGCTTAGCTTCAAATCCATGCAAAACAAATGGTTTAGCTACAAATACTTGTGATATACATTCTTTAGCTACAACTGCATGCGAAACAAACGAGATAGCTTCAAATCCATGCTATATACATGTTTTAGCTTCAAATCAATGCGATGTAGAAGGTTCAGCTCACATCATTGCGGCACATATGATTTAGCTTCAAATACTTACGATATAAGTGATGTAGATTCAACTGCAGGCGAAACGAACGAGTTAGCTTCAAATCCATGCGAAACACATAATTTAGCTTCAAATCAATGCGATGTAGAAGGTTCAGCTTCAAATCCATGCGACACATATAATTTAGCTTCAAATACTTGTGATATAAGTGAACTAGCTTCAAATACAGGCGAAACGAACGAGTTACCTTCAAATCCATGCGAAACACATGATTCAGCTGCAAATCAATGCGATGTAGAAGGTTTAGCTTAAAATACATGCCAAACACATGATTTAGCTTCAAATCCATGGGATGTAGAAGGTTTCGCTTCAAATCCATGCTATACACATTATTTAGCTGCAAATCAGTGCGTAGTAGAAGGCTCAGGTTCAAATCCATGCGATTGAAACGGTTCATCTTCAAATACTTGTGAAAGACATGATTTAGCTTCAACTGCATGTGAAACAAACGAGTTAGCTTCAAATCAATGCAATGTAGAAAGTTTAGCTTCAAATCCATGCGAAACAAATGGTTCATCTACAAATACTTGTGATATACATTATTTAGCTACAGCTGCATGCGAAACAAACGAGTTAGCTTCAAATCCATGCGATACACAAGATTTAGCCTCAAATCAATGCGATGTAGAAGGTTTAGCTTCAAATCAATAAGAGGTAGAAGGTTCAGCTTCAAATCAATAGAATATAGAAGGTTTAGCTTCAAATCAATGCGATGTAGAAGGTTTAGCTTCAAATCCATACGAAACACATGATTTGGCTTCAAATCAATTCGAAGGACAAGGCTTAGATTCAAATCAATGCGAAACAAATGATTTAGTTTCAAATGTAGGCGAAGTAGAAGGCTTAGCTTCAAATCCATGCAAAACAAATGGTTTAGCTACAAATACTTGTGATATACATTATTTAGCTACAACTGAATGCGAAACAAACGAGATAGCTTCAAATCCATGCTATATACATGTTTTAGCTTCAAATCAATGCGATGTAGAAGGTTTAGCTTCAAATCCATGCGATACACAAGATTTAGCTTCAAATCAATGCGATATAAGTAATATAGCTTCAAATACAGGCGAAACGAACGAGTTAGCTTCAAATCCATGCGAAACACATGATTCAGCTGCAAATCAATGCGATGTAGAAGGTTTAGCTTCAAATCCATGCGAAACACATTATTTAGCTGCAAATCAGTGCGATGTAGAAGGGTCGGGTTCAAATCAATGCGATTCAAATGGTTCATCTTCAAATACCTGTGAAAGTCATGATTTAGCTTCAACTGCATGCGAAACACATGATTGAGCTTCAAATCAATGCGATGTAGACGGATTAGCTTCAAATCCATGCAAAACACGTGATTCAACTTCCAATTAATGCGAAGTAGAAGGCTTAGCTACAAATCCATGCGAATCAAATGGTTTAGCTTCAAATACTTGTGATATACGTTATTTAGATTTAACTGCAGGCGAAACGAACGTGTAAGCTTTAAATCCATGCGAAACACATGATTTATCTGCAAATCAATGCGATGTAGAAGGTTTAGCTTCAAAACAATAAGAGGTAGAAGGTTTTGCTTCAAATCAGTAGAATGTAGAAGGTTTAGCTTCAAATCAATGCGATGTAAAAGGTTTAGCTTCAAATCCATACGAAACACATGATTTAGCTTCAAATCAATTCGAAGGACAAGGCTTAGATTCAAATCCATGCGAAACAAATGATATAGCTTCAAATGAATGCGATATAGAAGGTTTAGCTTCAAGTCCCTGCCAAACACAAGGTTCAGCTTCAAATCAATTCGAAGGACAAGGCTTAGATTCAAATCCATGCGAAACAAATGATTTAGCTTCAAATGAATGCGAAGTAGAAGGCTTAGCTTCAAATCCATGCAAAACAAATGGTTTAGCTACAAATACTTGTGATATACATCATTTGGCTACAACTGCATGCGAAACGATCGAGTTAGCTTCAAATCCATGCGATTCACATGATTTAGCTTCAAATCAATGCGATGTAGAAGGTTTAGCTTCAAATCCATGCGATACACAAGATTTAGCTTCAAATCCATGCGACACATATGATTTAGTTTCAAATACTTGCGATATAAGTGATATAGCTTCAAAAGCTGAAGGAACAAACGAGGTAGCTTCAATTCCATGCGAGAAACATGATTTAGCTTCAAATCAATGCAATGTAGAAAGTTTAGCTTCAAATCCATGCGAAACAAATGGTTCATCTACAAATACTTGTGATATACATTATTTAGCTACAACTGCATGCGAAACAAACGAGATAGCTTCAAATCCATGCGATACACATGATTTAGCTTCAAATCAATGCGATGTAGAAGGTTTAGCTTCAAATCCATGCCAAACACAAGGTTTAGCTTCAAATCAATTCGAAGGACAAGGCTTAGATTCAAATCCATGCGAAACAAATGATTTAGCTTCAAATGAATGCGAAGTAGAAGGCTTAGATTCAAATCCATGCAAAACAAATGGTTTAGCTACAAATACTTGTGATATACATTATTTAGCTACAACTGCATGCAAAACAAACGAGTTAGCTTCAAATCCATGCGACACACATGATTTTGCTTCAAATCAATGCGATGTAGAAGGTTTAGCTACAAATCCATGCCATACACAAGATTTAGCTTCAAATCAATTCGAAGGACAAGGCTTAGATTCAAATCCATGCGAAACAAATGATTTAGCTTCAAATGAATGCGAAGTAGAAGGCTTAGCTTCATATCCATGCGAATCAAATGGTTTAGCTTCAAATACTTGTGATATACATTATTTAGCTACAACTGCATGCAAAACAAACGAGTTAGCTTCAAATCCATGCGACACACATGATTTTGCTTCAAATCAATGCGATGTAGAAGGTTTAGCTACAAATCCATGCCATACACAAGATTTAGCTTCAAATCAATTCGAAGGACAAGGCTTAGATTCAAATCCATGCGAAACAAATGATTTAGCTTCAAATGAATGCGAAGTAGAAGGCTTAGCTTCATATCCATGCGAATCAAATGGTTTAGCTTCAAATACTTGTGATATACATTATTTAGCTACAACTGCATGCGAAACTAACGAGTTAGCTACAAATCCATGCCATACACAAGATTTAGCTTCAAATCAATTCGAAGGACAAGGCTTAGATTCAAATCAATGCGAAACAAATGATTTAGCTTCAAATGAATGCGAAGTAGATGGCTTAGCTTCAAATCCATGCAAAACAAATGGTTTAGCTACAAATACTTGTGATATACATCATTTAGCTACAACTGCACGCTAAACGAACGAGTTAGCTTCAAATCCATGCGATTCACATGATTTAGCTTCAAATCAATGCGATGTAGAAGGTTTAGCTTCAAATCCATGGGATACACAAGATTTAGCTTCAAATCAATGCGATGTAGAAGGTTTAGCTTCAAATCAATTAGAGGTAGAAGGTTCAGCTTCAAGTCAATAGAATATAGAAGGTTTAGCTTCAAATCAATGCGATGTAGAAGACTTAGCTTCAAATCCATGCAAAACACGTGATTTAACTTCCAATTAATGCGAAGTAGAAGGCTTAGCTTCAAATCCATGCGAATTAAATGGTTTAGCTTCCAATACTTGTGATGTACGTTATTTAGATTTAACAGCATGCGCAACGAACGAGTTAGCTTCAAATCCATGCGAAACACATGATTTAGCTGCAAATCAATGCGATAAAGAAGGTTTAGCTTCAAATCCATGCGAAACAAATGATATAGCTTAAAACACTTGGGGTGTAAGTGATATAGCTTCCAATGAAGACTAATCAAACGAGTTAGCTTCAAAATCCACGCGATATACATGATTTAGCTTCAAATACTAGCGATATAAGTGATGTAGATTCAAATGCAGGCGAAATGAACGAGTTAGCTTCAAATCGATGCGAAACACATGATTTAGCTGCAAATCAATGCGATGTAGAAGTTTTAGCTTCAAAACAATAAGAGGTAGAAGGTTTAGCTTCAAATCAATAGAATGTAGAAGGTTTAGCTTCAAATCAATGCGATGTAGAAGGTTTAGCTTCAAATCCATGCGATACACAAGATTTAGCTTCAAATCAATGCGATATAAGTGATATAGCTTCAAATACAGGCGAAACGAACGAGTTAGCTTCAAATCCATGCGAAACACATGATTCAGCTGCAAATCAATGCGATGTAGAAGGTTTAGCTTCAAATCCATGCGAAACACATTATTTAGCTGCAAATCAGTGCGATGTAGAAGGGTCGGGTTCAAATCAATGCGATTCAAATGGTTCATCTTCAAATACCTGTGAAAGTCATGATTTAGCTTCAACTGCATGCGAAACACATGATTGAGCTTCAAATCAATGCGATGTAGACGGATTAGCTTCAAATCCATGCAAAACACGTGATTCAACTTCCAATTAATGCGAAGTAGAAGGCTTAGCTACAAATCCATGCGAATCAAATGGTTTAGCTTCAAATACTTGTGATATACGTTATTTAGATTTAACTGCAGGCGAAACGAACGTGTAAGCTTTAAATCCATGCGAAACACATGATTTATCTGCAAATCAATGCGATGTAGAAGGTTTAGCTTCAAAACAATAAGAGGTAGAAGGTTTTGCTTCAAATCAGTAGAATGTAGAAGGTTTAGCTTCAAATCAATGCGATGTAAAAGGTTTAGCTTCAAATCCATACGAAACACATGATTTAGCTTCAAATCAATTCGAAGGACAAGGCTTAGATTCAAATCCATGCGAAACAAATGATTTAGCTTCAAATGAATGCGATATAGAAGGTTTAGCTTCAAGTCCCTGCCAAACACAAGGTTCAGCTTCAAATCAATTCGAAGGACAAGGCTTAGATTCAAATCCATGCGAAACAAATGATTTAGCTTCAAATGAATGCGAAGTAGAAGGCTTAGCTTCAAATCCATGCAAAACAAATGGTTTAGCTACAAATACTTGTGATATACATCATTTGGCTACAACTGCATGCGAAACGAACGAGTTAGCTTCAAATCCATGCGATTCACATGATTTAGCTTCAAATCAATGCGATGTAGAAGGTTTAGCTTCAAATCCATGCGATACACAAGATTTAGCTTCAAATCCATGCGACACATATGATTTAGTTTCAAATACTTGCGATATAAGTGATATAGCTTCAAAAGCTGAAGGAACAAACGAGGTAGCTTCAATTCCATGCGAGAAACATGATTTAGCTTCAAATCAATGCAATGTAGAAAGTTTAGCTTCAAATCCATGCGAAACAAATGGTTCATCTACAAATACTTGTGATATACATTATTTAGCTACAACTGCATGCGAAACAAACGAGATAGCTTCAAATCCATGCGATACACATGATTTAGCTTCAAATCAATGCGATGTAGAAGGTTTAGCTTCAAATCCATGCCAAACACAAGGTTTAGCTTCAAATCAATTCGAAGGACAAGGCTTAGATTCAAATCCATGCGAAACAAATGATTTAGCTTCAAATGAATGCGAAGTAGAAGGCTTAGATTCAAATCCATGCAAAACAAATGGTTTAGCTACAAATACTTGTGATATACATTATTTAGCTACAACTGCATGCAAAACAAACGAGTTAGCTTCAAATCCATGCGACACACATGATTTTGCTTCAAATCAATGCGATGTAGAAGGTTTAGCTACAAATCCATGCCATACACAAGATTTAGCTTCAAATCAATTCGAAGGACAAGGCTTAGATTCAAATCCATGCGAAACAAATGATTTAGCTTCAAATGAATGCGAAGTAGAAGGCTTAGCTTCATATCCATGCGAATCAAATGGTTTAGCTTCAAATACTTGTGATATACATTATTTAGCTACAACTGCATGCAAAACAAACGAGTTAGCTTCAAATCCATGCGACACACATGATTTTGCTTCAAATCAATGCGATGTAGAAGGTTTAGCTACAAATCCATGCCATACACAAGATTTAGCTTCAAATCAATTCGAAGGACAAGGCTTAGATTCAAATCCATGCGAAACAAATGATTTAGCTTCAAATGAATGCGAAGTAGAAGGCTTAGCTTCATATCCATGCGAATCAAATGGTTTAGCTTCAAATACTTGTGATATACATTATTTAGCTACAACTGCATGCGAAACTAACGAGTTAGCTACAAATCCATGCCATACACAAGATTTAGCTTCAAATCAATTCGAAGGACAAGGCTTAGATTCAAATCAATGCGAAACAAATGATTTAGCTTCAAATGAATGCGAAGTAGATGGCTTAGCTTCAAATCCATGCAAAACAAATGGTTTAGCTACAAATACTTGTGATATACATCATTTAGCTACAACTGCACGCTAAACGAACGAGTTAGCTTCAAATCCATGCGATTCACATGATTTAGCTTCAAATCAATGCGATGTAGAAGGTTTAGCTTCAAATCCATGGGATACACAAGATTTAGCTTCAAATCAATGCGATGTAGAAGGTTTAGCTACAAATCAATTAGAGGTAGAAGGTTCAGCTTCAAGTCAATAGAATATAGAAGGTTTAGCTTCAAATCAATGCGATGTAGAAGACTTAGCTTCAAATCCATGCAAAACACGTGATTTAACTTCCAATTAATGCGAAGTAGAAGGCTTAGCTTCAAATCCATGCGAATTAAATGGTTTAGCTTCCAATACTTGTGATGTACGTTATTTAGATTTAACAGCATGCGCAACGAACGAGTTAGCTTCAAATCCATGCGAAACACATGATTTAGCTGCAAATCAATGCGATAAAGAAGGTTTAGCTTCAAATCCATGCGAAACAAATGATATAGCTTAAAACACTTGGGGTGTAAGTGATATAGCTTCCAATGAAGACTAATCAAACGAGTTAGCTTCAAAATCCACGCGATATACATGATTTAGCTTCAAATACTAGCGATATAAGTGATGTAGATTCAAATGCAGGCGAAATGAACGAGTTAGCTTCAAATCGATGCGAAACACATAATTTAGCTTCAAATCAATGCGATGTAGAAGTTTTAGCTTCAAAACAATAAGAGGTAGAAGGTTTAGCTTCAAATCAATAGAATGTAGAAGGTTTAGCTTCAAATCAATGCGATGTAGAAGGTTTAGCTTCAAATCCATACGAAACACATGATTTAGCTTCAAATCAATTCGATGGACAAGGCTTAGATTCAAATCCATGCGAAACAAATGATTTAGCTTCAAATCGATGCGATGTAGAAGGTTTAGCTTCAAATCCATGCGATACACAAGATTTAGCTTCAAATCAATGCGATGTAGTAGGTTCAGCTCACATCATTGCGGCACATATGATTTAGCTTCAAATACTTACGATATAAGTGATGTAGATTCAACTGCAGGCGAAACGAACGAGTTAGCTTCAAATCCATGCGAAACACATAATTTAGCTTCAAATCAATGCGATGTAGAAGGTTTAGCTTCAAATCAATAAGAGGTAGAAGGTTTAGCTTCAAATCAATAAGAGGTAGGAGGTTTAGCTTCAAATCAATAAGAGGTAGAAGGTTTAGCTTCAAATCAATAGAATATAGTAGGTTTAGCTTCAAATCAATGCGATGTAGAAGGATTAGTTTCAAATCCATGCGAAACACATTATTTAGCTGCAAATCAGTGCGAAGTAGAAGGCTCGGGTTCAAATCAATGCAATTCAAATGGTTCATCTTCAAAAACTTGTGAAAGACATGATTTAGCTTCAACTGCATGCGAAACACATGATTTAGCTTCAAATCAATGCGATGTAGAAGGTTTAGCTTCAAATCCACGCGAAACAAATGATTTAGCTTCAAACACTTGGGGTATAAGTGATATAGCTTCAAAAGCTGGAGGAACAAACGAGGTGGCTTCAATTCCATGCGAAACAAATGATTTAGCTTCAAATCAATGCGAAGTAGAAGGCGTAGCTTCAAATCCATGCGAAACAAATGGATTAGCTACAAATACTTGTGATATACATTATTTAGCTACAACTGCATGCGAAACTAACGAGTTAGCTTCAAATCCATGCGAAACGAATGATTTAGCTTCAAATCAATACGATGTAGAAGGTTTAGCTTCAAATCCATGCGATACATAAGATTTAGCTTCAAATCAATGCGATGTAGTAGGTTCAGCTTCAAATCCATGCGGCACATATGATTTAGCTTTAAATACTTGCGATATAAGTGACATAGTTTCAAATGGAGGCGAAGCGGACGAGTTAGCTTCAAATCCATGCGAAACACATGATTCAGCTGCAAATCAATGCGATGTAGAAGGTTTAGCTTCAATTCCATGCGACACAAATGATTTAGCGTCAGATACTTGCGATATAAGTGATGTAGCTTCAAATTCAGGGGAAACAAACGAGTTAGCTTCAAATCGATGCAAAACACATGATTAAGCTTCAAATCAATGCGATGTAGAAGGTTTAGCTTCAAATCCATGCGACACAATTGATTTAGCATCAGATACGTGCGATATAAGTGATATAGCTTCAAATGAATGCGAATCAAACGAGTTAGCTTCAAATCCATGCGAAACACATAATTTAGCTTCAAATCAATGCGATGTAGAAGGTGTAGCTTCAAATCCATGCGAAACACATGATTTAGCTTCAAATCAACTCGAAGTACAAGGCTAAGATTCAAATCCATGTGAAACAAATGGTTTAGCTACAAATACTTGTGATATGCGTAATTTTGATTTAACTGCATGCGCAACGAACGAGTTAGCTTCAAATCCATGCGAAACACATGGTTTAGCTTCAAATCAATAAGAGGTAGAAGGTTTAGCTTCAAATCAATAAGAGGTAGAAGGTTTAGCTTCAAATCAATAGAATATAGTAGGTTTAGCTTCAAATCAATGCGATGTAGAAGGATTAGTTTCAAATCCATGCGAAACACATTATTTAGCTGCAAATCAGTGCGAAGTAGAAGGCTCGGGTTCAAATCAATGCAATTCAAATGGTTCATCTTCAAAAACTTGTGAAAGACATGATTTAGCTTCAACTGCATGCGAAACACATGATTTAGCTTCAAATCAATGCGATGTAGAAGGTTTAGCTTCAAATCCACGCGAAACAAATGATTTAGCTTCAAACACTTGGGGTATAAGTGATATAGCTTCAAAAGCTGGAGGAACAAACGGGGTGGCTTCAATTCCATGCGAAACAAATGATTTAGCTTCAAATCAATGCGAAGTAGAAGGCGTAGCTTCAAATCCATGCGAAACAAATGGATTAGCTACAAATACTTGTGATATACATTATTTAGCTACAACTGCATGCGAAACTAACGAGTTAGCTTCAAATCCATGCGAAACGAATGATTTAGCTTCAAATCAATCCGATGTAGAAGGTTTAGCTTCAAATCCATGCGATACACAAGATTTAGCTTCAAATCAATGCGATGTAGTAGGTTCAGCTTCAAATCCATGCGGCACATATGATTTAGCTTTAAATACTTGCGATATAAGTGACATAGTTTCAAATGGAGGCGAAGCGGACGAGTTAGCTTCAAATCCATGCGAAACACATGATTCAGCTGCAAATCAATGCGATGTAGAAGGTTTAGCTTCAATTCCATGCGACACAAATGATTTAGCGTCAGATACTTGCGATATAAGTGATGTAGCTTCAAATGCAGGGGAAACAAACGAGTTAGCTTCAAATCGATGCAAAACACATGATTAAGCTTCAAATCAATGCGATGTAGAAGGTTTAGCTTCAAATCCATGCGACACAATTGATTTAGCATCAGATACGTGCGATATAAGTGATATAGCTTCAAATGAATGCGAATCAAACGAGTTAGCTTCAAATCCATGCGAAACACATAATTTAGCTTCAAATCAATGCGATGTAGAAGGTGTAGCTTCAAATCCATGCGAAACACATGATTTAGCTTCAAATCAACTCGAAGTACAAGGCTAAGATTCAAATCCATGTGAAACAAATGGTTTAGCTACAAATACTTGTGATATGCGTAATTTTGATTTAACTGCATGCGCAACGAACGAGTTAGCTTCAAATCCATGCGAAACACATGGTTTAGCTTCAAATCAATGCGATGTAGAAGGCTAGGCATCAGATCATGCGAATCATATGGTTCAGCTTCAAATACTTGTGATATAAGTGATCTAGCTTCAAATACAGGCGAAACGAACGAGTTAGCTACAAATCCATGCGAAACACATGATTCAGCTGCAAATCAATGCGATGTAGATGGTTTAGCTTCAAATCCATGCCAAACACATGATTTAGATTCAAATCCATGGGATGTAGAAGGTTTAGCTTCAACTGCATGCGAAACACATGATTTAGCTTCAAATCAATGCGATGTAGAAGTTTTAGCTTCAAATCCATGCAAAACACGTGATTTAACTTCAAATCCATGGGATATAGAAGGTTTAGCTTCAAATCCATGCGAAACACATTATTTAGCTGCAAATCAGTGCGAAGTAGAAGGTTCAGGTACAAATCCATGCGATTCAAATCGTTCATCTACAAATACTTGTGAAAGACATGATTTAGTTTCAACTGCATGCCAAACAAACGAGTTAGCTTCAAATCAATGCGATGTAGAAAGTTTAGCTTCAAATCCATGCGAAACAAATGGTTTAGCTACAAATACTTGTGATATACATTATTTAGCTACAACTGCATGCGAAACAAACGAGTTAGCTTCAAATCCATCCGAAACACGATTTAGCTCCAAATCAATGCGATGTAGTCGGTTCAGCTTCAAATCCATGCGACACATATGATTTAGCTTCAAATAATTGCGATATAAGTGATATAGCTTCAAAAGCAGGAGGAACAAACGAGGTAGCTTCAATTCCATGCGAAACAAATGATTTAGCTTCAAATCAATGCGAAGTAGAAGGCTTAGCTTCAAATCCATGCGAAACAAATGGTTTAGCTATAAATGCTTGTGATATACATTATTTAGCTACAACTGCATGTGAAAGAAACGAGTTAGCTTCAAATCCATGCGAAACACACGATTTAGCTTCAAATCAATGCGATGTAGAAGGTTTAGCTTCAAATCCATGCAAAACACGTGATTTAACGTCCAATTAATGGGAACTAGAAGGCTTAGCATCAAATCCATGCGAATCAAATGGTTTAGCTTCAAATACTTGTGATATAGGTTAGTTAGATTTAACTGCATGCGCAACGAACGAGTTAGCTTCAAATCCATGCGAAACACACGACTTAGCTGCAAATCAATGCGATGAAGAAGGTTTAGCTTCAAATCCAAGCTAAACAAATGATTTAGCGTCAGATATTTGCGATATAAGTGATGTAGCCTCAAATGCAGACGAAACATACGAGTTAGCTTGAAATCTAAGCGAAAGAAATGATTTAGCTTAAAATCGATGCGATGTAGATGGCTTAGCTTCAAATGCAAGCGAAACA
The DNA here is from genome assembly GCF_051020955.1 of Megalopta genalis. Classification (NCBI taxonomy): domain Eukaryota; kingdom Metazoa; phylum Arthropoda; class Insecta; order Hymenoptera; family Halictidae; genus Megalopta; species Megalopta genalis. The sequence continues at coordinate 100,299 of NW_027476440.1, read as the reverse complement.
CATGATTTAGCTTCAAATCAATGCGATGTAGAGGATTTAGCTTCAAATCCATGCGAAATAAATGGTTTAGCTGCAAATACTTGTGATATACATTATTTAGCTACAACTGCATGCGAAACAAACGAGTTAGCTTCAAATCCATGCCAAACACATGATTTAGATTCAAATCCATGGGATGTAGAAGGTTTAGCTTCAAATCCATGCGAAACACATTATTTAGCTGCATATTAGGGCGAAGTAAAAGGCTCGGTTTGAAATCAATGCGATTCAAATCGTTCATTTTGAAATACTTGTGAAAGATATGAGTTAGCTTCAACTGCATGCGAAACACATGATTTAGCTTCAAATCAATGCGATGTAGAAGGTTTAGCTTCAAATCCATGCAAAACACGTGATTTAACTTCAAATCCATGGGATATAAAAGGTTTAGATTCAAATCCATGCGAAACACATTATTTAGCTGCAAATCAGTGCGAAGTAGAAGGTTCAGGTACAAATCCATGCGATTCAAATCGTTCATCTTCAAATACTTGTGAAAGACATGATTTAGTTTTAACTGCATGCGAAACAAACGAGTTAGCTTCAAATCAATGCGATGTAGAAAGTTTAGCTTAAAATCCATGCGAAACAAAGGGTTTAGCTACAAATACTTGTGATATACATTATTTAGCTACAACTGCATGCGAAACAAACGAGTTAGCTTCAAATCAATGCGATGTAGAAGGTTTAGCTCCATATCCAAGTGTAACACATGATTTAGCTTCAAATATTTGCGATATAAGTGATATAGCTTCGAATACAGGCGAAACGAACGAGTTAGCTTCAAGTCCATGCGAAACACATGATTCAGCTGCAAATCAATGCAATGTAGAAGGTTTAGCTTGAAATCCATGCGAAACACATTATTTAGCTGCAAATCTGTGCGAAGTAGAAGGCTCGGGTTGTAATCAATGCGATTCAAATGGTTCATCTTCAAATACTTGTGAAAGACATGATTTAGCTTCAACTACATGCGAAACACATGATTTAGCTTCAAATCAATGCGATGTAGAAGGTTTAGCTTCAAATCCATGCAAAACACGTGATCTAACTTCCAATTAATGCGAAGTAGAAGGCTTAGCTTCAAATTGATGCGAAACAAATGATTTAGCTTCAAATCAGTGCGATGTAGAAGGTTTAACTTCAAATTCAGGCGAAACATATGATTTAGCTTCAAACACTTGGGGTATAAGTGATATAGCTTCAAATGCAGACTAATCAAACGATTTAGCTTCAAAATCCAAGCGATACACATGATTTAGCTTCAAATACTTGCGATATAAGTGATGTAGATTCTACTGCAGGCGAAACGAACGAGTTAGCTTCAAATCCATGCGAAACACATGATTTAGCTGCAAATCAATGCGATGTAGAAGGTTTAGCTTCAAAACATTAAGAGGTAGAAGGTTTAGCTTCAAATCAATAGAATGCAGAAGGTTTCGCTTCAAATCAATGCGATGTAGAAGGTTTAGCTTCAAATCCATACGAAACACATGATTTAGCTTCAAATCAATTCGAAGGACAAGGCTTAGATTCAAATCCTTGCGAAACAAATGATTTAGATTCAAATCAATGCGATGTAGAAGGTTTAGCTTCAAATCCATGCGATACACAAGATTTAGCTTCAAATCAATGCGATGTAGTAGGTTCAGCTTCAAATCCATGCGGCACATATGATTTAGCTTCAAACACTTGGGGTATAAGTGATATAGCTTCAAATGCAGACTAATCAAACGAGTTAGCTTCAAAATCCACGCGATACACATGATTTAGCTTCAAACACTTGCGATAAAAGTGATATAGATTCAACTGCAGGAAAAACGAACGAGTTAGCTTCAAATCTATGCGAAACACATGATTTAGCTTCAAATACTAGCGATATAAGTGATGTAGATTCAACTGCAGGCTAAACGAACGAGTTAGCTTCAAATCCATGCAAAACAAATGGTTTAGCTACAAATACTTGTGATATACATTATTTAGCTACAACTGCATGCGAAACAAACGCGTTAGCTTCAAATCCATGCGATACAATGATTTAGCTTCAAATCAATGCTATGTAGAAGGTTTAGCTTCAAATCCATGCCATACACAAGATTTAGCTGCAAATCAATTCGAAGGACAAGGCTTAGATTCAAATCCATGCGAAACAAATGATTTAGCTTCAAATCAATGCGAAGTAGAAGGTTTAGCTTCAAATCTATGCGATACACAAGATTTAGCTTCTAATCAATGCGATGTAGAAGGTTTAGCTTCAAATCCACGCGAAACAAATGATTTAGCTTCAAACACTTGGGGTATAAGTGATATAGCTTCAAATGAAGACTAATCAAACGAGTTAGCTTCAAAATCCACGCGATACACATGATTTAGCTTCAAATACTAGCGATATAAGTCATGTAGATTCAACTGCAGGCGAACAGAACGAGTTAGTTTCAAATCCATGCGAAACACATGATTTAGCTGCAAATCAATGTGATGTAGAAGGTTTAGCTTCAAATCCATGCGATACACAAGATTTAGCTTCAAATCAATGCGATGTAGAAGGTTCAGCTTCAAATCCATGCGACACATATGATTTAGCTTCAAATACTTGCGATAAAAGTGATATAGCTTCAAAAGCTGGAGGAACAAACGAGCTGGCTTCAATTCCATGCGAAACATATGATTTAGCTTCAAATCAATGCGAAGTAGAAGGCGTAGCTTCAAATCCATGCGAAACAAATGGATTAGCTACAAATACTTGTGATATACATTATTTAGCTACAACTGCATGCGAAACAAACGAGTTAGCTTCAAATCCATGCCAAACACATGATTTAGATTCAAATCCATGGGATGTAGAAGGTTTAGCTTCAAATCCATGCGAAACACATTATTTAGCTGCATATTACGGCGAAGTAGAAGGCTCGGTTTGAAATCAATGCGATTCACATCGTTCATTTTGAAATACTTGTGAAAGATATGAGTTAGCTTCAACTGCATGCGAAACACATGATTTAGCTTCAAATCAATGCGATGTAGAAGGTTTAGCTTCAAATCCATGCAAAACACGTGATTTAACTTCAAATCCATGGGATATACAAGGTTTAGATTCAAATCCATGCGAAACACATTATTTAGCTGCAAATCAGTGCGAAGTAGAAGGTTCAGGTACAAATCCATGCGATTCAAATCGTTCATCTTCAAATACTTGTGAAAGACATGATTTAGTTTCAACTGCATGCGAAACAAACGAGTTAGCTTCAAATCAATGCGATGTAGAAAGTTTAGCTTCAAATCCATGCGAAACAAAGGTTTTAGCTACAAATACTTGTGATATACATTATTTAGCTACAACTGCATGCGAAACAAACGAGTTAGCTTCAAATCAATGCGATGTAGAAGGTTTAGCTTCATATCCAAGTGTAACACATGATTTAGCTTCAAATATTTGCGATATAAGTGATATAGCTTCGAATACAGGCGAAACGAACGAGTTAGCTTCAAGTCCATGCGAAACACATGATTCAGCTGCAAATCAATACAATGTAGAAGGTTTAGCTTGAAATCCATGCGAAACACATTATTTAGCTGCAAATCTGTGCGAAGTAGAAGGCTCGGGTTGAAATCAATGCGATTCAAATGGTTCATCTTCAAATACTTGTGAAAGACATAATTTAGCTTCAACTACATGCGAAACACATGATTTAGCTTCAAATCAATGCGATGTAGAAGGTTTAGCTTCAAATCCATGCAAAACACGTGATTTAACTTCCAATTAATGCGAAGTAGAAGGCTTAGCTTCAAATTCATGCGAAACAAATGATTTAGCTTCAAATCAATGCGATGTAGAAGGTTTAGCTTCAAATCCATGCAAAACAAATGGTTTAAGTACAAATACTTGTGATATACATTATTTAGCTACAACTGCATGCGAAACAAACTAGTTAACTTCAAATCCATGCGAAACACATTATTTAGCTGCAAATCAATGCGATGTAGAAGGTTTAGCTTCAAGTCAATGCGATGTAGAAGGTTTAGCTTCAAATCCTTACGAAACACATGATTTAGCTTCAAATCAATTCGAAGGACAAGGCTTAGATTCAAATCCATGCGAAACAAATGATTTAGCTTCAAATCAATGCGAAGTAGAAGGTTTAGCTTCAAATCCATGCGATACACAAGATTTAGCTTCTAATCAATGCGATGTAGAAGGTTTAGCTTCAAATCCACGCGAAACTAATGATTTAGCTTCAAACACTTGGGGTATAAGTGATATAGCTTCAAATGAAGACTAATCAAACGAGTTAGCTTCAAAATCCACGCGATACACATGAGTTAGCTTCAAATACTAGCGATATAAGTCATGTAGATTCAACTGCAGGCGAACAGAACGAGTTAGTTTCAAATCCATGCGAAACACATGATTTAGCTGCAAATCAATGTGATGTAGAAGGTTTAGCTTCAAATCCATGCGATACACAAGATTTAGCTTCAAATCAATGCGATGTAGAAGGTTCAGCTTCAAATCCATGCGACACATATGATTTAGCTTCAAATACTTGCGATAAAAGTGATATAGCTTCAAAAGCTGGAGGAACAAACGAGCTGGCTTCAATTCCATGCGAAACAAATGATTTAGCTTCAAATCAATGCGAAGTAGAAGGCGTAGCTTCAAATCCATACGAAACACATGATTTAGCTTCAAATCAATTCGAAGGACAAGGCTTAGATTCAAATCCTTGTGAAACAAATGATTTAGCTTCAAATCAATGCGATGTAGAAAGTTTAGCTTCAAATCCATGCGATACACAAGATTTAGCTTCAAATCAATGCGATGTAGTAGGTTCAGCTTCAAATCCATGCGGCACATATGATTTAGCTTCAAACACTTGGGGTATAAGTGATATAGCTTCAAATGCAGACTAATCAAACGAGTTAGCTTCAAAATCCACGCGATACACATGATTTAGCTTCAAACACTTGCGATATAAGTGATATAGATTCAACTGCAGGCAAAACGAACGAGTTAGCTTCAAATCTATGCGAAACACATTATTTAGCTGCAAATCAGTGCGAAGTAGAAGGCTCGGGTTCAAATCAATGCGATTCAAATGGTTCATTTTCAAATACTTGTGAAAGCCATGATTTAGCTTCAACTGCATTCGAAACACATGATTTAGCTTCAAATCAATGCGATGTAGAAGGTTTAGCTTCAAATCCATGCGACACAAATGATTTAGCGTCAGATAATTGCGATATGAGTGATATAGCTTCAAATGCTGACGAAACAATTGGGTAGCTTCAACTCGATGCGAAACACATGATTTAGCTTCAAATAAATAAGATGTAGCAGGTTTAGCTTCAAATCAATGCGATGTAGAAGGTTTAGCTTCAATTCCATGCGACACGTATGATTTAGCTTCAAATACTTGCGATATAAGTTATATAGCTTCAAAAGCAGAAGGAACAAACGAGGTAGCTTCAATTCCATGCGAAACATATGATTTAGCTTCAAATCAATGCGAAGTAGAAGGCTTAGCTTCAATTCCATGCGACACGTATGATTTAGCTTCAAATACTTCCGATATAAGTTATATAGCTTCAAAAGCAGAAGGAACAAACGAGGTAGCTTCAATTCCATGCGAAACAAATGATTTAGCTTCAAATCAGTGTGAAGTAGAAGGCTTAGCATCAAATTCCATGCGAATCAAATTGTTTAGATTCAAATACTTGTGATATACATGATTTAGCTTCAACTGCATGCGACACAAACGAGTTAGCTTCAAATCCATGCGAAACACATGACTCATCTACAAATCAATGCGATGTAGAAGGTTTAGCTTCAAATCGATTCGAAAAAGATGATTTGTCTACAAATCAATACGATGCAGAAGAATTAGCTTCAAATCCATTCGTAACAATTGATTTAGGTCAAATACTTGCGATATAAGCGATGTAGATTCAACTGCAGGCGAAACGAACGAGTTAGCTTCAAATCCATGCGAAACACATGGTTTAGCTTCAAATCAATGCGATGTAGAAGGCAAAGCATCAGATCATGCGAATCAAATCGTTCAGCTTCAGATACTTGTGATATAAGTGATCTAGCTTCAAATACAGGCGAAACTAACGAGTTAGCTACAAATCCATGCGAAACACATGATACAGCTGCAAATCAATGCGATGTAGAAGGTTTACCTTCAAATCCATGCCAAACACATGATTTAGATTCAAATCCATGGGATGTAGAAGGTTTAGCTTCAAATCCATGCAAAACACAATATTTAGCTGCAAATCAGTGCGAAGTAGAAGGCTCGGGTTCAAATCAATGCGATTCAATTGGTTCATTTTCAAATACTTGTGAAAAACATGATTTAGCTTCAGCAGCATGCGAAAAACATGATTTAGCTTCAAAGAAGCGCGAAGTAGAAGGCTTAGCTTCAAATCCATGCGAATCAAATGGTTTAGCTTCAAATACTTGTGATATACGTTATTTAGATTTAACTGCATGCGCAACGAACGAGTTAGCTTCAAATCCAGGCGAAACACATGATTTAGCTTCAAATACTTGCGATATAAGTGATATAGCTTCAAATACAGGCGAAACAAACGAGTTAGCTTCAAATCCATGCGAAACACACGATTTAGCTTCAAATCAATGCGATGTGGAAGGTTTAGCTTCAAATCCAAGCGAATCTCATGATTTAGCTTCAAATACTTGCGATATAAGTGATCTAGCTTCAAATACAGGCGAAACGAACGAGTTAGCTACAAATCCATGCGAAACACATGATTCAGCTGCAAATCAATGCGATGTAGAAGGTTTAGCTTCAAATCCATGCCAAACACATGATTTAGATTCAAATCCATGGGATGTAGAAGGTTTAGCTTCAAATCCATGCGAAACACATTATATATCTGCAAATCAGTGCGAAGTAGAAGGCTCGGGTTCAAATCAATGCGATTCAAATGGTTCATTTTCAAATACTTGTGAAAGACATGATTTAGCTTCAGATGCATGCGAAACACATGATTTAGCTTCAAATCAATGCGATGTAGAAGGGTTAGCTTCAAATCCTTGCAAAACACGTGATTTAACTTCAAATCCATGGAATGTAGAAGGATTAGCTTCAAATCCATGCGAAACACATGATTTAGCCTGCAAATCAATGCGATGTAGAAGGTTTAGCTTCAAATCCAAGCGAAACACATGATTTAGCTTCAAATACTTGCGATATAAGTGATATAGCTTCAAATACAGGCGAAACAAACGAGTTAGCTTCAAATCCATGCGAAACATACGATTTAGCTTCAAACCAATGCGATGTAGAAGGTTTAGCTTCAAATCCATGCCAAACACATGATTTAGCTTCAAATACTTGCGATATAAGTGATCTAGCTTCAAATACAGGCGAAACGCACGAGTTAGCTTCAAATCCATGCGAAACACATGATTCAGCTGCAAATCAACGCGATGTAGAAGGTTTAACTTCAAATCCATGCCAAACACATGATTTATATTCAAATCCATGGGATGTAGAATGTTTAGCTTCAAATCCATGCGAAACACATTATTTAGCTGCAAATCAGTGCGAAGTAGAAGGCTCGGGTTCAAATCAATGCGATTCAAATGGTTCATTTTCAAATACTTGTGAAAGACATGATTTAGCTTCAACTGCATTCGAAACACATGATTTAGCTTCAAATCAATGCGATGTAGAAGGTTTAGCTTCAAATCCATGCGACACAAATGATTTAGCGTCAGATAATTGCGATATGAGTGATATAGCTTCAAATGCTGACGAAACAATTGGGTAGCTTCAACTCGATGCGAAACACATGATTTAGCTTCAAATAAATAAGATGTAGCAGGTTTAGCTTCAAATCAATGCGATGTAGAAGGTTTAGCTTCAATTCCATGCGACACGTATGATTTAGCTTCAAATACTTGCGATATAAGTTATATAGCTTCAAAAGCAGAAGGAACAAACGAGGTAGCTTCAATTCCATGCGAAACAAATGATTTAGCTTCAAATCAATGCGAAGTAGAAGGCTTAGCTTCAATTCCATGCGACACGTATGATTTAGCTTCAAATACTTGCGATATAAGTTATATAGCTTCAAAAGCAGAAGGAACAAACGAGGTAGCTTCAATTCCATGCGAAACAAATGATTTAGCTTCAAATCAATGCGAAGTAGAAGGCTTAGCTTCAAATCCATGCGAAACACATGATTTAGCTTCAAATCAATGCGATGTAAATGGCTTATCTTCAAATCCATGCAAAACACGTGATTTAGGATACAATCAATGCGAAGTAGAAGGCTTAGCTTCAAATCGATGCGAAACAAATGGTTTAGCTTCAAATACTTGCGATATAAATGATATAGCTTCAAATGCAGGCGAAACAAACGAGTTAGCTTCAAATCCATGCGAAACACACGATTTAGCTTCAAATCAATAAGAAGGAGAAGACTTAGCTTCAAATCCATGCGAAACAAATGGTTTGGCTTCAAATACTTATGATATACATGAATCAGCTTCAACTGCGTGCGAAACAATCGAGTTATATTCAAATCCATGCGAAAGGCATGATTTAGCTTCAAATCAGTGTGAAGTAGAAGGCTTAGCATCAAATTCCATGCGAATCAAATTGTTTAGATTCAAATACTTGTGATATACATGATTTAGCTTCAACTGCATGCGACACAAACGAGTTAGCTTCAAATCCATGCGAAACACATGACTCATCTACAAATCAATGCGATGTAGAAGGTTTAGCTTCAAATCCATTCGAAAAAGATGATTTGTCTACAAATCAATACGATGCAGAAGAATTAGCTTCAAATCCATTCGTAACAATTGATTTAGATCAAATACTTGCGATATAAGCGATGTAGATTCAACTGCAGGCGAAACGAACGAGTTAGCTTCAAATCCATGCGAAACACATGGTTTAGCTTCAAATCAATGCGATGTAGAAGGCTAAGCATCAGATCATGCGAATCAAATCGTTCAGCTTCAGATACTTGTGATATAAGTGATCTAGCTTCAAATACAGGCGAAACTAACGAGTTAGCTACAAATCCATGCGAAACACATGATACAGCTGCAAATCAATGCGATGTAGAAGGTTTAGCTTCAAATCCATGCCAAACACATGATTTAGATTCAAATCCATGGGATGTAGAAGGTTTAGCTTCAAATCCATGCAAAACACAATATTTAGCTGCAAATCAGTGCGAAGTAGAAGGCTCGGGTTCAAATCAATGCGATTCAAATGGTTCATTTTCAAATACTTGTGAAAGACATGATTTAGCTTCAGATGCATGCGAAACACATGATTTAGCTTCAAATCAATGCGATGTAGAAGGGTTAGCTTCAAATCCTTGCAAAACACGTGATTTAACTTCAAATCCATGGAATGTAGAAGGATTAGCTTCAAATCCATGCGAAACACATGATTTAGCCTGCAAATCAATGCGATGTAGAAGGTTTAGCTTCAAATCCAAGCGAAACACATGATTTAGCTTCAAATACTTGCGATATAAGTGATATAGCTTCAAATACAGGCGAAACAAACGAGTTAGCTTCAAATCCATGCGAAACATACGATTTAGCTTCAAACCAATGCGATGTAGAAGGTTTAGCTTCAAATCCATGCCAAACACATGATTTAGCTTCAAATACTTGCGATATAAGTGATCTAGCTTCAAATACAGGCGAAACGCACGAGTTAGCTTCAAATCCATGCGAAACACATGATTCAGCTGCAAATCAACGCGATGTAGAAGGTTTAACTTCAAATCCATGCCAAACACATGATTTATATTCAAATCCATGGGATGTAGAATGTTTAGCTTCAAATCCATGCGAAACACATTATTTAGCTGCAAATCAGTGCGAAGTAGAAGGCTCGGGTTCAAATCAATGCGATTCAAATGGTTCATTTTCAAATACTTGTGAAAGACATGATTTAGCTTCAACTGCATTCGAAACACATGATTTAGCTTCAAATCAATGCGATGTAGAAGGTTTAGCTTCAAATCCATGCGACACAAATGATTTAGCGTCAGATAATTGCGATATGAGTGATATAGCTTCAAATGCTGACGAAACAATTGGGTAGCTTCAACTCGATGCGAAACACATGATTTAGCTTCAAATAAATAAGATGTAGCAGGTTTAGCTTCAAATCAATGCGATGTAGAAGGTTTAGCTTCAATTCCATGCGACACGTATGATTTAGCTTCAAATACTTGCGATATAAGTTATATAGCTTCAAAAGCAGAAGGAACAAACGAGGTAGCTTCAATTCCATGCGAAACAAATGATTTAGCTTCAAATCAATGCGAAGTAGAAGGCTTAGCTTCAATTCCATGCGACACGTATGATTTAGCTTCAAATACTTGCGATATAAGTTATATAGCTTCAAAAGCAGAAGGAACAAACGAGGTAGCTTCAATTCCATGCGAAACAAATGATTTAGCTTCAAATCAATGCGAAGTAGAAGGCTTAGCTTCAAATCCATGCGAAACACATGATTTAGCTTCAAATCAATGCGATGTAAATGGCTTATCTTCAAATCCATGCAAAACACGTGATTTAGGATACAATCAATGCGAAGTAGAAGGCTTAGCTTCAAATCGATGCGAAACAAATGGTTTAGCTTCAAATACTTGCGATATAAATGATATAGCTTCAAATGCAGGCGAAACAAACGAGTTAGCTTCAAATCCATGCGAAACACACGATTTAGCTTCAAATCAATAAGAAGGAGAAGACTTAGCTTCAAATCCATGCGAAACAAATGGTTTGGCTTCAAATACTTATGATATACATGAATCAGCTTCAACTGCGTGCGAAACAATCGAGTTATATTCAAATCCATGCGAAAGGCATGATTTAGCTTCAAATCAGTGTGAAGTAGAAGGCTTAGCATCAAATTCCATGCGAATCAAATTGTTTAGATTCAAATACTTGTGATATACATGATTTAGCTTCAACTGCATGCGACACAAACGAGTTAGCTTCAAATCCATGCGAAACACATGACTCATCTACAAATCAATGCGATGTAGAAGGTTTAGCTTCAAATCCATTCGAAAAAGATGATTTGTCTACAAATCAATACGATGCAGAAGAATTAGCTTCAAATCCATTCGTAACAATTGATTTAGATCAAATACTTGCGATATAAGCGATGTAGATTCAACTGCAGGCGAAACGAACGAGTTAGCTTCAAATCCATGCGAAACACATGGTTTAGCTTCAAATCAATGCGATGTAGAAGGCTAAGCATCAGATCATGCGAATCAAATCGTTCAGCTTCAGATACTTGTGATATAAGTGATCTAGCTTCAAATACAGGCGAAACTAACGAGTTAGCTACAAATCCATGCGAAACACATGATACAGCTGCAAATCAATGCGATGTAGAAGGTTTAGCTTCAAATCCATGCCAAACACATGATTTAGATTCAAATCCATGGGATGTAGAAGGTTTAGCTTCAAATCCATGCAAAACACAATATTTAGCTGCAAATCAGTGCGAAGTAGAAGGCTCGGGTTCAAATCAATGCGATTCAAATGGTTCATTTTCAAATACTTGTGAAAGACATGATTTAGCTTCAGATGCATGCGAAACACATGATTTAGCTTCAAATCAATGCGATGTAGAAGGGTTAGCTTCAAATCCTTGCAAAACACGTGATTTAACTTCAAATCCATGGAATGTAGAAGGATTAGCTTCAAATCCATGCGAAACACATGATTTAGCCTGCAAATCAATGCGATGTAGAAGGTTTAGCTTCAAATCCAAGCGAAACACATGATTTAGCTTCAAATACTTGCGATATAAGTGATATAGCTTCAAATACAGGCGAAACAAACGAGTTAGCTTCAAATCCATGCGAAACATACGATTTAGCTTCAAACCAATGCGATGTAGAAGGTTTAGCTTCAAATCCATGCCAAACACATGATTTAGCTTCAAATACTGGCGATATAAGTGATCTAGCTTCAAATACAGGCGAAACGCACGAGTTAGCTTCAAATCCATGCGAAACACATGATTCAGCTGCAAATCAAACGCGATGTAGAAGGTTTAACTTTCAAATCCATGCCAAACACATGATTTAGATTCAAATCCATGGGATGTAGAAAGTTTAGCTTCAAAATCCATGCGAAACACATTATTTAGCTGCAAATCAGTGCGAAGTAGAAGGCTCGGGTTCAAATCAAATGCGATTCAAATGGTTCATTTTCAAATACTTGTGGAAGACATTGATTTTAGCTTCAACTGCATTCGAAACACAATGATTTAGCTTCAAATCAATGCGATGTAGAAGGTTTAGCTTCAAATCCATGCGACACAAATGATTTAGCGTCAGATAATTGCGATATGAGTGATATAGCTTCAAATGCTGACGAAACAATTGGGTAGCTTCAACTCGATTGCGAAAACACATGATTTAGCTTCAAATAAATAAGATGTAGCAGGTTTTAGCTTCAAAATCAATGCGATGTAGAAGGTTTAGCTTCAATTCCATGCGAACACGTATGATTTAGCTTCAAATCAATGCGAAGTAGAAGGCTTAGCTTCAAATCCATGCGAAACAAATGGTTTAGCTACAAATATTTGTGATATACATTATTTAGCTACAACTGCATGCGAAACAAACGAGTTAGCTTCAAATCCATGCGAAACACATGATTTAGCTTCAAATCAATGCGATGTCAAAGGCTTATCTTCAAATCCATGCAAAAACACGTGATTTAGGATACAATCAATGCGAAGTAGAAGGCTTAGCTTCAAATCGATGCGAAACAAATGGTTTAGCTTCAAATACTTGCGATATAAATGATATAGCTTCAAATGCAGGCGAAAACAAACGAGTTAGCTTCAAATCCATGCGAAACACACGATTTAGCTTCAAAATCAATAAGAAGGAGAAGACTTAGCTTCAAATCCATGCGAAACAAATGGTTTTGGCTTCAAATACTTATGATATACATGAATCAGCTTCAACTGCGTGCGAAACAATCGAGTTATATTCAAATCCATGCGAAAGGCATGATTTAGCTTCAAATCAGTGTGAAGTAGAAGGCTTAGCATCAAATTTCCATGCGAATCAAATTGTTTAGATTCAAATACTTGTGATATACATGATTTAGCTTCAACTGCATGCGACACAAACGAGTTAGCTTCAAATCCATGCAAAACACATGACTCATCTACAAATCAATGCGATGTAGAAGGTTTGGCTTCAAATCCATTCGAAAAAGATGATTTGTCTACAAATCAATGCGATGTGGAAGGTTTAGCTTCAAATCCAAGCGAATCTCATGATTTAGCTTCAAATACTTGCGATATAAGTGATCTAGCTTCAAAATACAGGCGAAACGAACGAGTTAGCTACAAATCCATGCGAAACACATGATTCAGCTGCAAATCAATGCGATGTAGTAGGTTTCAGCTTCAAATCCAATGCGACACATATGATTTAGCTTCAAATACTTTCGATAATAAGTGATATAGCTTCAAAAGCAGGAGGAAACAAACGAGGTAGCTTCAATTCCATGCAAAACAAATGATTTAGCTTCAAATTAATGCGAAGTAGAAGGCTTAGCTTCAAATCCATGCGAAACAAATGGTTTAGCTAGAAATGCTTGTGATATACATTATTTAGCTACAACTGCATGTGAAACAAACGAGTTAGCTTTCAAATCCATGCGAAACATACGATTTAGCTTCAAACCAATGCGATTGTAGAAGGTTTAGCTTCAAATCCAAGCGAAACACATGATTTAGCTTCAAATACTTGCGATATAAGCGATCTAGCTTCAAAATACAGGCGAAACTAACGAGTTAGCTACAAATCCATGCGAAACATATGATTCAGCTGCAAATCAATGCGATGTAGAAGGTTTAGCTTCAAATCCATGCCAAACACATGATTTAGATTCAAATCCAGTGGGATGTAGAAGGTTTAGCTTCAAATCCATGCGAAACACAATATTTGTGCTGCAAATCAGTGCGAAGTAGAAGGCTCGGGTTCAAATCAATGCGATTCAATTGGTTCATTTTCAAATACTTGTGAAAAAACATGATGTAGCTTCAGCAGCATGCGAAAAACATGATATAGCTTCAAATCAGCGCGAAGTAGAAGGCTTAGCTTCAAATCCATGCGAAGCAAATGGTTTAGCTTCAAATACTTGTGATATACGTTATTTAGATTTAACTGCATGCGCAACGAACGAGTTAGCTTCAAATCCATGCGAAACACATGATTTAGCTTCAAATACTTGCGATATAAGTGATATAGCTTCAAATACAGGCGAAACAAACGAGTTAGCTTCAAATCCATGCGAAAACACGATTTAGCTTCAAATCAATGCGATGTGGAAGGTTTAGCTTCAAATCCAAGCGAAACTCATGATTTAGCTTCAAATACTTGCGATATAAGTGATCTAGCTTGAAATACAGGCGAAACGAACGAGTTAGCTACAAATCCATGCGAAACACATGATTCAGCTGCAAATCAATGCGATGTAGAAGGGTTTAGCTTCAAATCCATGCCAAACACATGATTTAGATTCAAATCCATGGGATGTAGAAGGTTTAGCTTCAAATCCATGCGAAACACATTATAGAGCTGCAAATCAGTGCGAAGTAGAAGGCTGGGGTTCAAATCAATGCGATTCAAATGGTTCATTTTCAAATACTTGTGAAAGACATGATTTAGAGCTTCAGATGCATGCGAAACACATGATTTAGCTTCAAATCAATGCGATGTAGAAGGGTTAGCTTCAAATCCTTGCAAAACACGTGATTTAACTTCAAATCCATGGAATGTAGAAGGTTTAGCTTCAAATCCATGCGAAACACATGATTTAAGCCTGCAAATCAATGCGATGTAGAAGGTTTTGCTCCAAATCCATGCGAAACACATGATTTAGCTTCAAATACTTGCGATATAAGTGATATAGCTTCAAATACAGGCGAAACAAACGAGTTAGCTTCAAATCCATGCGAAACATACGATTTAGCTTCAAACCAATGCGATGTAGAAGGTTTAGCTTCAAATCCAAGCGAAACACATGATTTAGCTTCAAATACTTGCGATATAAGCGATCTAGCTTCAAATACAGGCGAAACTAACGAGTTAGCTACAAATCCATGCGAAACATATGATTCAGCTGCAAATCAATGCGATGTAGAAGGTTTAGCTTCAAATCCATGCCAAAAACATGATTTAGTTTCAAATCCATGGGATGTAGAAGGTTTAGCTTCAAATCCATGCGAAACACAATATTTGGCTGCAAATCAGTGCGAAGTAGAAGGCTCGGGTTCAAATCAATGCGATTCAATTGGTTCATTTTCAAATACTTGTGAAAAACATGATGTAGCTTCAGCAGCATGCGAAAAACATGATTTAGCTTCAAATCAGCGCGAAGTAGAAGGCTTAGCTTCAAATCCATGCGAAGCAAATGGTTTAGCTTCAAATACTTGTGATATACGTTATTTAGATTTAACTGCATGCGCAACGAACGAGTTAGCTTTCAAATCCATGCGAAACACATGATTTAGCTTCAAATCAATGCGATGTAGAAGGCTAAGCATCAGATCATGCGAATCAAATCGTTCAGCTTCAGATACTTGTGATATAAGTGATCTAGCTTCAAATACAGGCGAAACTAACGAGTTAGCTACAAATCCATGCGAAACACATGATACAGCTGCAAATCAATGCGATGTAGAAGGTTTAGCTTCAAATCCATGCCAAACACATGATTTAGATTCAAATCCATGGATGTAGAAGGTTTAGCTTCAAATCCATGCAAAACACAATATTTAGATGCAAATCAGTGCGAAGTAGAAGGCTCGGGTTCAAATCAATGCGATTCAAATGGTTCATTTTCAAATACTTGTGAAAGACATGATTTAGCTTCAGATGCATGCGAAACACATGATTTAGCTTCAAATCAATGCGATGTAGAAGGGTTAGCTTCAAATCCTTGCAAAACACGTGATTTAACTTCAAATCCATGGAATGTAGAAGGATTAGCTTCAAATCCATGCGAAACACATGATTTAGCCTGCAAATCAATGCGATGTAGAAGGTTTAGCTTCAAATCCAAGCGAAACACATGATTTAGCTTCAAATACTTGCGATATAAGTGATATAGCTTCAAATACAGGCGAAACAAACGAGTTAGCTTCAAATCCATGCGAAACATACGATTTAGCTTCAAACCAATGCGATGTAGAAGGTTTAGCTTCAAATCCATGCCAAACACATGATTTAGCTTCAAATACTGGCGATATAAGTGATCTAGCTTCAAATACAGGCGAAACGCACGAGTTAGCTTCAAATCCATGCGAAACACATGATTCAGCTGCAAATCAACGCGATGTAGAAGGTTTAACTTCAAATCCATGCCAAACACATGATTTAGATTCAAATCCATGGGATGTAGAAGGTTTAGCTTCAAATCCATGCGAAACACATTATTTAGCTGCAAATCAGTGCGAAGTAGAAGGCTCGGGTTCAAATCAATGCGATTCAAATGGTTCATTTTCAAATACTTGTGGAAGACATGATTTAGCTTCAACTGCATTCGAAACACATGATTTAGCTTCAAATCAATGCGATGTAGAAGGTGTAGCTTCAAATCCATGCGACACAAATGATTTAGCGTCAGATAATTGCGATATGAGTGATATAGCTTCAAATGCTGACGAAACAATTGGGTAGCTTCAACTCGATGCGAAACACATGATTTAGCTTCAAATAAATAAGATGTAGCAGGTTTAGCTTCAAATCAATGCGATGTAGAAGGTTTAGCTTCAATTCCATGCGACACGTATGATTTAGCTTCAAATACTTGCGATATAAGTGATATAGCTTCAAAAGCAGGAGGAACAAACGAGGTAGCTTCAATTCCATGCGAAACAAATGATTTAGCTTCAAATCAATGCGAAGTAGAAGGCTTAGCTTCAAATCCATGCGAAACACATTATTTAGCTGCAAATCAGTGCGAAGTAGAAGGTTCAGGTTCAAATCCATGCGATTCAAATGGTTCATCTTCAAATACTTGTGAAAGACATGATTTAGCTTCAAATCCATGCGAAACACACGATTTAGCTTCAAATCAATGCAATGTAGAAGGTTTTGCTTCAAATCCAAGCGAAACTCATGATTTAGCTTCAAATACTTGCGATAAAAGTGATCTAGCTTCAAATACAGGCGAAACGAACGAGTTAGCTACAAATCCATGCGAAACACATGATTCAGCTGCAAATCAATGCGATGTAGAAGGTTTAGCTTCAAATCCATGCCAAACACATGATTTAGATTCAAATCCATGGGATGTAGAAGGTTTAGTCTAAAATCCATGCGAAACACATTATTTAGCTGCAAATCAGTGCGAAGTAGAAGGTTCAGGTTCAAATCCATGCGAAACAAATGGTTTAGCTACAAATACTTGTGATATACATTATTTAGCTACAACTGCATGCGAAACAATCGAGTTAGCTTCAAATCCATGCGAAACCCACGATTTAGCTTCAAATACTTGCGATATAAGTGATCTAGCTTCAAATACAGGCGAAACGAACGAGTTAGCTACAAATCCATGCGAAACACATGATTCAGCTGCAAGTCAATGCGATGTAGAAGGTTTAGCTTCAAATCCATGCCAAACACATGATTTGGATTCATATCCATGGGATGTAGAAGGTTTAGCTTCAAATCCATGCGAATCAAATGGTTTAGCTTCAAATACTTGTGATATACGTTATTTAGATTTAACTGCATGCGCAACGAACGAATTAGCTTCAAATCCATGCGAAACACATGATATAGCTGCAAATCAATACGATTTAGAAGGTTTAGCTTCAAATCCATGCGAAACAAATGATATAGCTTCAAACACTTGGGGTGTAAGTGGTATAGGTTCAAATGAAGACTAATCAAACGAGTTAGCTGCAAAATCCACGCGATACACATGATTTAGCGTCAAATACTAGCGATATAAGTGATGTAGAATCAACTGCAGGGGAAACAAACGTGTTAGCTCCAAATCTATGCGAAACAAATGATTCAGCTTCAAATCAATGCGAAGTAGAAGGCTTAGCTTCAAGTCCATGCGAAACACATGATTTAGCTTCAAATCAATGTGATGTAGAAGGTTTAGCTACAAATCCATGCGAAACGAATGATTTAGCTTCAGATACTGGCGATAAAAGTGATACAGCATCAAATGCATGCGAAGCAAACGAGTTAGCTCGAAATCTATGCAAAACACATGATTTAGATTCAAATCCATGGGATGAAGAAGGTTTACCTTCAAATCCATGCGAAACACATGATTTAGCTTCAAATCAATGCGATGTAGTAGGTTCAGCTTCAAATCCATGCGACACATATGATTTAGCTTCAAATACTTGCGGTATAAGTGATACAGCTTCAAAAGCAGGAGGAACAAACGAGGTAGCTTCAAATCCACGCGAAACAAATGATTTAGCTTCAAATCAATGCGAAGTTGAAAGCTTAGCATCTAATCCATGCGAAATAAATGAGTTACCATCAAATACTTGCGATATAAATGAAATGGCTTCAAATCCATGCAAAACAAATGATTTAGCACAGGAACTTGCGACATGAGAGATATAGCTTCAAATGCAGGGGAAACAAACGTGTTAGCTCCAATTCTATGCGAAGCAAATGATTTAGCTACAAATACTTGTGATATACATTATGTAGCTACAAGTGTATGCGAAACAAACGGGTTAGCTTCAAATCCATGCGAATCACATGATTTAGCCTGCAAATCAATGCGATGTAGAACGTTCAGCTTCAAATCCATGCGATACACAAGATTTAGCTTCAAATCAATGCGATGTAGAAGGTTTAGCTTCAAATCCATGCAAAACACGTGATTTAACGTCCAATTAATGGGAAGTAGAAGGCTTAGCATCAAATCCTTGCGAATCAAATGGTTTAGCTTCAAATACTTGTGATATAGGTTAGTTAGATTTAACTGCATGCGCAACGAACGAGTTAGCTTCAAATCAATGCGAAACACATGACTTAGCTGCAAATCAATGCGATGAAGCAGGTTTAGCTTCAAATCCAAGCTAAACAAATGATTTAGCTCCAGATATTTGCGATATAAGTGATGTAGCCTCAAATGCAGACGAAACATACGAGTTAGCTTGAAATCTAAGCGAAAGAAATGATTTAGCTTAAAATCGATGCGATGAAGATGGCTTAGCTTCAAATGCAAGCGAAACACATGATTTAGCTTCAAATCAATGCGATGTAGAGGATTTAGCTTCAAATCCATGCGAAATAAATGGTTTAGCTGCAAATACTTGTGATATACATTATTTAACTACAACTGCATGCGAAACAAACGAGTTAGCTTCAAATCCATGCCAAACACATGATTTAGATTCAAATCCATGGGATGTAGAAGGTTTAGCTTCAAATCCATGCGAAACACATTATTTAGCTGCATATCAGGGCGAAGTAGAAGGCTCGGTTTGAAATCAATGCGATTCAAATGGTTCATTTTCAAATACTTGTGAAAGACATGGTTTAGCATCAAATACATGCGAAACAAATGGTTTAGCTTCAAATCAATGCGAAGTAAAAGGCTTAGCTTCTACTCCTTGCGTAACGAATGATTTAGCTTCAAATACTTGCGAACATAAGAGATACAACATTCAAATCTGGGCGAATTAAATGATTGAGCTTCAAATACTTGCGATATAAATGATATAGCTTCAAATGAAGGCGAAACAAACGAGTTCGCTTCAAATCCATGCGAAACACATGATTTAGCTTCAAATGCATCCGAAACAAACGAGTTAGCTTCAAATCCAAGCGAAACACATAATTTAGCTTCTAATAAATGCGAAGTAGAAGGCTTAGATTCAAATCCATGCGACACTATTGGTTTAGCTTCAAATCAATGGGAAGTAGAAAGCTTAGCATCAAATCCATGCAACACAAGTTATTTAGCTTCTCATACTTGCGATATAAGTGATCTAGCTTCAAATGCAGGCGAAACAAACGAGTGAGCTTTAAATCCAAGCGTAACACATGATTTAACTTCAAATCAATGGGATGTAGAAGATTTACCTTCAAATCCATGCGAAACAAATGGTTTAGCTTCAAATACTTGTGATATACATGATTTAGCTTCAACTGCATGCGAAACAAACGAGGTAGCTTCAAATCCAAGCGAAACACATGATTTAACTTCAAATCAATGCGAAGTAGAAGATTTAGGTTCAAATCCATGCGAAACAAATGGTTTAGCTTCAAATACTTGTTTTATACACGATTTAGCTTCAACTGCATGCGAAACAAACGAGTTAGCGTCAAATCCAAGCGAAACACATGATTTAGCTTCAAATCAATGCGAAGTAGAAGGCTTAGCTTCAAATCCATGCGAAACAAATGCTTTAGCTTCAAATACTCGTGACATACATGATTTAGCTTCATCTGCATGCGAAACTATCGAGTTAGCTTCAAATCCATGCGAAGTAGAAGGATTATCTTCCAATACATGAGAAACCAATGGTTTAGCTTCAAATACGTGTGATATACATGATTTATCTTCAAATGCAGGCCAAGCAAAAGTGTTAGCTTCAAATCCATGCGAAACACATGATTTAGCTTCAAACTCATGCGAAACACATGGTTTAGCTTAATATTCAAGCGGAACAGATGGTATAGATTCAGAAACTTGAGATAAACATGTTGTAGCTTCAAATGCAGGCGAAACAAACGAGTTGGCTTCAAATCCATGCGAAACACATGATTTAGCTTCAAATCAGTGCGACGTTGGAAGCATAGCTTCAAATCAATGCGAATAAAATGGTTTAGATTCAGATACTTGTGATAAAAGTGATTTAGCTTCAACTGCATGCGAAACAATCGAGTTAGATTCAAATCAATGCGAAGTAGAAGGCTTATCTTCAAATCAATGCGAATCAAATGGTTTGGCTCCAAATACTTGCGTTACAAATGAAATAGTTTCATTTAGCTTCACACCTATACGATGTAGAAGGATTAGCTTCAAATCCATGCGAAACAAATGATTCAGCTTCAATTACTTGCGATTTAAGTGATATAGCTTCAAATGAAGGCGGAACAAACGAGTTAGCTTCAAATCCATGCGAAATACATGATTCAGCTTCAAATTCATGCGAAATACATGGTTTAGCATCAAATTCATGCGAAAGACATGGTTAGTTTCAAATACTTGTGATATACATAATTTAACTTCATCTGCAAGCGAAACAAACTCGTTAGCATCAAATCCATGCGAAACACATGATTTAGTTTCAAATTAATGCGAAGTAGAAGATATAGCTTCAAATCCATGCGAAACAATTGGTTTAGCTTCAAATACTTGTGATATACATGATTCAGCTTGAACTGCATGCGGAACAAACGAGTTAGCTTCAAATCAAAGCGAAACACATGATTTTGCTAGAATGAACGGGAAGTAGAGGGCTTAGAATCAAATCCATGCGAATCGAATGGTTTAGCTTCAAATACATGTGATATACATGATTTATCTTCAAATGCACGCGAAGCAAAAGAGTTAGCTTCAAATCCTAGGGAAACACTTTATTTAGCTGCAAATCAATGCGATGTTGATGGTTTAGCTTCAAATCCATGAGAAACAAATGATTTACCTTCGAATACTTGAGATATAATTGAAACAGCTTCCAATGCAGGCGATACAATCGAGTTAGCTTCAAATCTATGCGAAACACATGATTTAGCTTCAAATCCATGCGAAACACATGATTTAGATTCAAATCAATGCGAAGTAGAATGCTTAGCTTCAAATCCATGCGGAACAAATGATTTAGCTTCAAATACTTGTGACATAAGTGATATAGCTTCAAATGCAGGAGAAACAAACGAGTTAGCTCCAAAACCATGCCAAACAAATGATTTAGATTCAAATCAATGCGAAGTAGAAGGCTTAGCTTAAATCCATGCGGAACAAATGATTTGGTTTCAAATACTTGCGATTTAAGTGATATAGATTCAACTGCAGACGAAACAAACGAGTTAGCTTCAAATCCATGCGACGCACATGATTTAGATGCAAATACTTGCGATATAAGCGATATAGCTTCAAATACAAGCGAAACAAACGAGTTAGCTACAAATCCATGTGAAACACATGATTTAGATACAAATTCATGCGAAACACATGGTTTAGCTTCAAATGCAGGCAAAACAAACGAGTTAGCTTCAAATCCATGCGAAACACATGATTTAGCTTCAAATCAATGCGTACTAGAAGGCTTGGTTTCAAATCCGTGCGAAACAAATGGTTTGGCTTCAAATACTTGTGATATACATAATTTAGCTTAAGCTGCATGCGAAACACACTAGTTAGATTCAGATCCATACGAAACATATGATTTAGCTTCAAATCAATGCCAAGTAGAAGGCTTAGCTTAAAATCCAGACGGAACAAATGGTTTAGCTTCAGATACTTGTGATATACATGATTTTAAATCAATGCGATGTAGAAGGTTAGCTTCAAAACCATGCGAAACAACTGATTTAGCTTCAAATACTTGCGGTACAATTGTAATAGCTTCCAATGCATGCGAAATAAACGGGTTAGTTTCAAATCCAAGCGACACACATGATTTAGCTTCCAATCAATGCAAAGTAGACGGCTTAGCTTCAAGTCCATGCGAAATATATGCTATAGCTTCAAATCAATGCGAAGTAGAAGGCTTAGCTTCAAATCCAAGCGAAACACATGATGTAGCTGCAAATCACTGCGATGTAGAAGGTTTAGCTTCAAATCCATGCAAAACAAATGGTTTAGCACTGGAACTTGCGATATAAGTGATATAGCTTCAAATGCAGGGAAAACAAACGAGTTAGCATCAAATCCACGCAAGGCACATGATTAAGCTTCAAGTCAATGCTATGTAGAAGGTTTAGCTTCAAATCCATGCGACACAAATGATTTAGCTTCAGATACTTGCGATATAAGTGACATCGCTTCAAATGCAGACGAAACAAACGAGATTGCTTCAAATCCGTGCGAGACACATGGTTTAGTTTCAAATCAATGCGATGTAGAAGGTTAGCTTCAAATCCAAGCGAAACACATGATTTAGCTTCAAATCAGTGCCATGTAGAAGGTTTAGATTCTAATCTGTGCGAGACAAATGTTTTAGCTACAAATACTCTAGATATTAGTGATATAGCTTCAAATGCAGTCGAAACAAACGAGTTAGCTTCAAATCCATGCGAAATACATGATTTAGCTTCAAATCAATGCGATGTAGAAGGTTTAGCATCAAATCCCTGCGAAACATATGATTTAGCTTCAGATACTAGCGATATACATGATTTAGCTTCTAATGAATACGAAGTAGAAGGCTTGGCTTCAAAACCATGCGACACAAATGATTTAGCATCAGATAATTGCGATATAAGTGATACAGCTTCAAATCAATGCGAACTAGATATCTTAGCTTCAAATCCATGCGAAACACACGAGTTAGCTTCAATCCAAACGAAACACATGATTTAGCTATAAATCCATGCGAAACACATGATTTAGCTTCAAATCAATTTGAAGTAGAAGGCTTAGCTTCAAATTCATGCGACACAAATGATTTAGCTTCTAATACTTGCGATATAAGCGATATAGCTTCAAATGCATGCGAAATAAACGAGTTAGATTCAAATCCATGCCAAACACATTATTGAGCTTCAAATCAATGCGAAGTAGACTGCTTAGCTTCAAATGCATGCGGAACAAATGGTTTACCTTCGAATACTTGAAATATAATTGAAACAGCTTCCAATGCAGACGATACAATCGAGTTAGCTTCAAATCTATGCGAAACACATGATTTAGCTTCAAATCCAAGCGATACACATGATTTAGCTTCAAATCAATTTGAAGTAGAAGGCTTAGCTTCAAATCCATGCGACACAAATGATTTAGCTTCAAATACTTGCGATATAAGCGATATAACTTCAAATGCAGGCGAAACAAATGAGTTAGCTACAAATCCATGTGAAACACATGATTTAGATTCAAATTCATGCGAAACACATGGTTTAGCTTCAAATAAATGCGAAGTAGAAGGCTTAACTTCAAATCAAGGCGAAGCAACTGGTTTAGTTTCAAATACTCGTGATATACATAATCCAAACGAAACACATGATTGAACTTCAAATCAATGCGAAGTAGAAGCCTTAGCATCAGATCCATGCGAAACATTTGATTTAGCTTCGAGTACTTGCGATATATGTGATATAGCTTCAAATGCAGGCGAAACGAACGAGTTAGCTTCAAATCCAAGCGAAACACTTGATTTAGCTTCAAATCAGTGCGATGTAGATGGTTTAGCTTCAAATCCATGTGAAACGAATGATTTAGATTTAAATACTTCGGTATAAATGAAATAGCTGCAAATGCAGGCGAAACAAACGCGTTAGCTTGAAATCCATGCGAAACACAAGATTTAGCTTCAAATTCATGAGAAGCACATGGTTTAGATTCGTATACTTGCGAAACAAATTGTTTAGATTCAAATACTTGTGATATACATGATTTAGCTTCAACTGCATTCGAAACAAACGAGTTAGCTTCAAATCAATGCGATACATATGATTTAGCATCAAATCAATGCGAAGTAGAAGGTTTAGCGTCAGTTCCATGCGAAACTAATGGTTTAGATATAAACATTTGTGGTATACATGATTTAGCTTCAACTGCATGTGGAAAAAACGAGTTAGCTTCAAATCCAAGCAAAACGTATGATTTAGCTTCAAGTCAATGCTTTGTAGAAGGTTTAGCTTCAAATCCATGCGAAGTAGATGGATTAGCTTCAAATCCATGCGAAACGAAAGATTTCGCTTCAAATACTTGTGATTTACATGATTTTGCTCCAAGTGAATGCGAAACAATTGACTTAGCTTTAAATCCAAGCGATACACATGATTTAGCTTCAAATCAATTCGAAGGACAAGGCTTAGATTCAAATGCAGGCGAAACAAACGAGTGAGCTTTAAATCCAAGCGTAACACATGATTTAAGTTCAAATCAATGCGAAGTAGAAGATTTAGGTTCAAATACATGCGAAACAAATGGTTTATCTTCAAATACTTGTGATATACATGATTTTGCATTAGCTGCATTAGAAACAAGCGATTTAGCTTCACACTCAAGGGAAACACGTGATTTAACTTCAAATCAATGCGAAGAAGAAGGCTTAGCATCAAATCCATGCGTCACAAATTATTTAGCTTCATATACATGTGATACAAGTGATATAGCTTCAAATGCAGGCGAAACACACGAGTGAGCTTTAAATCCAAGCCTAACACATGATTTAACTTCAAATCAATGGGAAGTAGATTAACGTTCAAATCCATGCGAAACAAATGGTTTAGCTTGAAATACTTATGATATACATGATTTAGCTTCAACTGCATGCGAAACAAACGAGTTAGCTTCAAATCCAAGCGAAAAACATGATTTAGCTTCAAATCAATGCGAAATAGAAGGCTTAGCATCTAAGCCATGCGACACAAATTATTTAGCTTCATATACATGCGATGCAAGTGATATAGCTTCAAATGCAGGTGAAACACACGAGTGAGCTTTAAATCCAAGCGTAACACATGATTTATCTTCAAATCAATGCGATGTAGAAGGTTTAGCTTCAAATCCATACGAAACACATGATCTAGCTTCAAATCAATTCGGAGGACAAGGCTTAGATTCAAATCCATGCGAAACAAATGATTTAGCTTCAAATGAATGCGAAGTAGAAGGCTTAGCTTCAAATCCATGCAAAACAAATGATTTAGCTTCAAATACTTGCGATATAAGTGATCTAGCTTCAAATACAGGCGAAACGCACGAGTTAGCTTCAAATCCATGCGAAACACATGATTCAGCTGCAAATCAACGCGATGTAGAAGGTTTAACTTCAAATCCATGCCAAACACATGATTTATATTCAAATCCATGGGATGTAGAAGGTTTAGCTTCAAATCCATGCGAAACACATTATTTAGCTGCAAATCAGTGCGAAGTAGAAGGCTCGGGTTCAAATCAATGCGATTCAAATGGTTCATTTTCAAATACTTGTGGAAGACATGATTTAGCTTCAACTGCATTCGAAACACATGATTTAGCTTCAAATCAATGCGATGTAGAAGGTTTAGCTTCAAATCCATGCGACACAAATGATTTAGCGTCAGATAATTCAGATATGAGTGATATAGCTTCAAATGCTGACGAAACAATTGGGTAGCTTCAACTCGATGCGAAACACATGATTTAGCTTCAAATAAATAAGATGTAGCAGGTTTAGCTTCAAATCAATGCGATGTAGAAGGTTTAGCTTCAATTCCATGCGACACGTATGATTTAGCTTCAAATACTTGCGATATAAGTTATATAGCTTCAAAAGCAGAAGGAACAAACGACGTAGCTTCAATTCCATGCGAAACAAATGATTTAGCTTCAAATCAATGCGAAGTAGAAGGCTTAGCTTCAAATCCATGCGAAACAAATGGTTTAGCTACAAATATTTGTGATATACATTATTTAGCTACAACTGCATGCGAAACAAACGAGTTAGCTTCAAATCCATGCGAAACACATGATTTAGCTTCAAATCAATGCGATGTCAAAGGCTTATCTTCAAATCCATGCAAAACACGTGATTTAGGATACAATCAATGCGAAGTAGAAGGCTTAGCTTCAAATCGATGCGAAACAAATGGTTTAGCTTCAAATACTTGCGATATAAATGATATAGCTTCAAATGCAGGCGAAACAAACGAGTTAGCTTCAAATCCATGCGAAACACACGATTTAGCTTCAAATCAATAAGAAGGAGAAGACTTAGCTTCAAATCCATGCGAAACAAATGGTTTGGCTTCAAATACTTATGATATACATGAATCAGCTTCAACTGCGTGCGAAACAATCGAGTTATATTCAAATCCATGCGAAAGGCATGATTTAGCTTCAAATCAGTGTGAAGTAGAAGGCTTAGCATCAAATTCCATGCGAATCAAATTGTTTAGATTCAAATACTTGTGATATACATGATTTAGCTTCAACTGCATGCGACACAAACGAGTTAGCTTCAAATCCATGCAAAACACATGACTCATCTACAAATCAATGCGATGTAGAAGGTTTGGCTTCAAATCCATTCGAAAAAGATGATTTGTCTACAAATCAATGCGATGTGGAAGGTTTAGCTTCAAATCCAAGCGAATCTCATGATTTAGCTTCAAATACTTGCGATATAAGTGATCTAGCTTCAAATACAGGCGAAACGAACGAGTTAGCTACAAATCCATGCGAAACACATGATTCAGCTGCAAATCAATGCGATGTAGTAGGTTCAGCTTCAAATCCATGCGACACATATGATTTAGCTTCAAATACTTTCGATATAAGTGATATAGCTTCAAAAGCAGGAGGAACAAACGAGGTAGCTTCAATTCCATGCAAAACAAACGATTTAGCTTCAAATTAATGCGAAGTAGAAGGCTTAGCTTCAAATCCATGCGAAACAAATGGTTTAGCTAGAAATGCTTGTGATATACATTATTTAGCTACAACTGCATGTGAAACAAACGAGTTAGCTTCAAATCCATGCGAAACATACGATTTAGCTTCAAACCAATGCGATGTAGAAGGTTTAGCTTCAAATCCAAGCGAAACACATGATTTAGCTTCAAATACTTGCGATATAAGCGATCTAGCTTCAAATACAGGCGAAACTAACGAGTTAGCTACAAATCCATGCGAAACATATGATTCAGCTGCAAATCAATGCGATGTAGAAGGTTTAGCTTCAAATCCATGCCAAACACATGATTTAGATTCAAATCCATGGGATGTAGAAGGTTTAGCTTCAAATCCATGCGAAACACAATATTTGGCTGCAAATCAGTGCGAAGTAGAAGGCTCGGGTTCAAATCAATGCGATTCAATTGGTTCATTTTCAAATACTTGTGAAAAACATGATGTAGCTTCAGCAGCATGCGAAAAACATGATTTAGCTTCAAATCAGCGCGAAGTAGAAGGCTTAGCTTCAAATCCATGCGAAGCAAATGGTTTAGCTTCAAATACTTGTGATATACGTTATTTAGATTTAACTGCATGCGCAACGAACGAGTTAGCTTCAAATCCATGCGAAACACATGATTTAGCTTCAAATACTTGCGATATAAGTGATATAGCTTCAAATACAGGCGAAACAAACGAGTTAGCTTCAAATCCATGCGAAAACACGATTTAGCTTCAAATCAATGCGATGTGGAAGGTTTAGCTTCAAATCCAAGCGAAACTCATGATTTAGCTTCAAATACTTGCGATATAAGTGATCTAGCTTGAAATACAGGCGAAACGAACGAGTTAGCTACAAATCCATGCGAAACACATGATTCAGCTGCAAATCAATGCGATGTAGAAGGTTTAGCTTCAAATCCATGCCAAACACATGATTTAGATTCAAATCCATGGGATGTAGAAGGTTTAGCTTCAAATCCATGCGAAACACATTATAGAGCTGCAAATCAGTGCGAAGTAGAAGGCTGGGGTTCAAATCAATGCGATTCAAATGGTTCATTTTCAAATACTTGTGAAAGACATGATTTAGCTTCAGATGCATGCGAAACACATGATTTAGCTTCAAATCAATGCGATGTAGAAGGGTTAGCTTCAAATCCTTGCAAAACACGTGATTTAACTTCAAATCCATGGAATGTAGAAGGTTTAGCTTCAAATCCATGCGAAACACATGATTTAGCCTGCAAATCAATGCGATGTAGAAGGTTTTGCTCCAAATCCATGCGAAACACATGATTTAGCTTCAAATACTTGCGATATAAGTGATATAGCTTCAAATACAGGCGAAACAAACGAGTTAGCTTCAAATCCATGCGAAACATACGATTTAGCTTCAAACGAATGCGATGTAGAAGGTTTAGCTTCAAATCCATGCGAAAAAAAAGATTTAGCTTTCTAATCAATGCGATGTAGAAGGGTTAGCTTCAAATCCTTGCAGAACACGTGATTTAACTTCAAATCCATGGAATGTAGAAGGTTTAGCTTCAAATCCATGCGAAACACATGATTTAGCCTGCAAATCAATGCGATGTAGAAAGTTTAGCTTCAAATCCATGCGATACACAAGATTTAGCTCCAAATCGATGCGATGTAGTAGGTTCAGCTTCAAATCCATGCGACACATATGATTTAGCTTCAAATACTTGCGATATAAGTGATATAGCTTCAAAAGCAGGAGGAACAAACGAGGTAGCTTCAATTCCATGCGAAACAAATGATTTAGCTTCAAATCAATGCGAAGTAGAAGGCTTAGCTTCAAATCCATGCGAAACACATTATTTAGCTGCAAATCAGTGCGAAGTAGAAGGTTCAGGTTCAAATCCATGCGATTCAAATGGTTCATCTTCAAATACTTGTGAAAGACATGATTTAGCTTCAAATCCATGCGAAACACACGATTTAGCTTCAAATCAATGCAATGTAGACGGTTTTGCTTCAAATCCAAGCGAAACTCATGATTTAGCTTCAAATACTTGCGATATAAGTGATATAGCTTCAAATACAGGCGAAACGAACGAATTAGCTACAAATCCATGCGAAACACATGATTCAGCTGCAAATCAATGCGATGTAGAAGGTTTAGCTTCAAATCCATGCCAAACACATGATTTAGATTCAAATCCATGGGATGTAGAAGGTTTAGTCTAAAATCCATGCGAAACACATTATTTAGCTGCAAATCAGTGCGAAGTAGAAGGTTCAGGTTCAAATCCATGCGAAACAAATGGTTTAGCTACAAATACTTGTGATATACATTATTTAGCTACAACTGCATGCGAAACAATCGAGTTAGCTTCAAATCCATGCGAAACCCACGATTTAGCTTCAAATACTTGCGATATAAGTGATCTAGCTTCAAATACAGGCGAAACGAACGAGTTAGCTACAAATCCATGCGAAACACATGATTCAGCTGCAAGTCAATGCGAAGTAGAAGGCTTAGCTTCAAATCCATGCGAAACAAATGCTTTAGCTTCAAATACTCGTGACATACATGATTTAGCTTCATCTGCATGCGAAACTATCGAGTTAGCTTCAAATCCATGCGAAGTAGAAGGATTATCTTCCAATACTTGAGAAACCAATGGTTTAGCTTCAAATACGTGTGATATACATGATTTATCTTCAAATGCAGGCCAAGCAAAAGTGTTAGCTTCAAATCCATGCGAAACACATGATTTAGCTTCAAATTCATGCGAAACACATGGTTTAGCTTAATATTCAAGCGGAACAGATGGTATAGATTCAGAAACTTGAGATAAACATGTTGTAGCTTCAAATGCAGGCGAAACAAACGAGTTGGCTTCAAATCCATGCGAAACACATGATTTAGCTTCAAATCAGTGCGACGTTGGAAGCATAGCTTCAAATCAATGCGAATAAAATGGTTTAGATTCAGATACTTGTGATAAAAGTGATTTAGCTTCAACTGCATGCGAAACAATCGAGTTAGATTCAAATCAATGCGAAGTAGAAGGCTTATCTTCAAATCAATGCGAATCAAATGGTTTGGCTCCAAATACTTGCGTTACAAATGAAATAGTTTCATTTAGCTTCACACCTATACGATGTAGAAGGATTAGCTTCATATCCATGCGAAACAAATGATTCAGCTTCAATTACTTGCGATTTAAGTGATATAGCTTCAAATGAAGGCGGAACAAACGAGTTAGCTTCAAATCCATGCGAAATACATGATTCAGCTTCAAATTCATGCGAAATACATGGTTTAGCATCAAATTCATGCGAAAGACATGGTTAGTTTCAAATACTTGTGATATACATAATTTAACTTCATCTGCAAGCGAAACAAACTCGTTAGCATCAAATCCATGCGAAACACATGATTTAGTTTCAAATTAATGCGAAGTAGAAGATATAGCTTCAAATCCATGCGAAACAATTGGTTTAGCTTCAAATACTTGTGATATACATGATTCAGCTTGAACTGCATGCGGAACAAACGAGTTAGCTTCAAATCAAAGCGAAACACATGATTTTGCTAGAATGAACGGGAAGTAGAGGGCTTAGAATCAAATCCATGCGAATCGAATGGTTTAGCTTCAAATACATGTGATATACATGATTTATCTTCAAATGCACGCGAAGCAAAAGAGTTAGCTTCAAATCCTAGGGAAACACTTTATTTAGCTGCAAATCAATGCGATGTTGATGGTTTAGCTTCAAATCCATGAGAAACAAATGATTTACATTCGAATACTTGAGATATAATTGAAACAGCTTCCAATGCAGGCGATACAATCGAGTTAGCTTCAAATCTATGCGAAACACATGATTTAGCTTCAAATCCATGCGAAACACATGATTTAGATTCAAATCAATGCGAAGTAGAATGCTTAGCTTCAAATCCATGCGGAACAAATGATTTAGCTTCAAATACTTGTGACATAAGTGATATAGCTTCAAATGCAGGAGAAACAAACGAGTTAGCTCCAAAACCATGCCAAACAAATGATTTAGATTCAAATCAATGCGAAGTAGAAGGCTTAGCTTAAATCCATGCGGAACAAATGATTTGGTTTCAAATACTTGCGATTTAAGTGATATAGATTCAACTGCAGACGAAACAAACGAGTTAGCTTCAAATCCATGCGACGCACATGATTTAGATGCAAATACTTGCGATATAAGCGATATAGCTTCAAATACAAGCGAAACAAACGAGTTAGCTACAAATCCATGTGAAACACATGATTTAGATACAAATTCATGCGAAACACATGGTTTAGCTTCAAATGCAGGCAAAACAAACGAGTTAGCTTCAAATCCATGCGAAACACATGATTTAGCTTCAAATCAATGCGTACTAGAAGGCTTGGTTTCAAATCCGTGCGAAACAAATGGTTTGGCTTCAAATACTTGTGATATACATAATTTAGCTTAAGCTGCATGCGAAACACACTAGTTAGATTCAAATCCATACGAAACATATGATTTAGCTTCAAATCAATGCCAAGTAGAAGGCTTAGCTTAAAATCCAGACGGAACAAATGGTTTAGCTTCAGATACTTGTGATATACATGATTTTAAATCAATGCGATGTAGAAGGTTAGCTTCAAAACCATGCGAAACAACTGATTTAGCTTCAAATACTTGCGGTACAATTGTAATAGCTTCCAATGCATGCGAAATAAACGGGTTAGTTTCAAATCCAAGCGACACACATGATTTAGCTTCCAATCAATGCAAAGTAGACGGC
Organism: Megalopta genalis; assembly: GCF_051020955.1. Lineage (NCBI taxonomy): Eukaryota > Metazoa > Arthropoda > Insecta > Hymenoptera > Halictidae > Megalopta > Megalopta genalis. The sequence continues at coordinate 67,873 of NW_027476440.1, read as the reverse complement.
TTAGCTTCAAGTCCATGCGAAATATATGCTATAGCTTCAAATCAATGCGAAGTAGAAGGCTTAGCTTCAAATCCAAGCGAAACACATGATGTAGCTGCAAATCACTGCGATGTAGAAGGTTTAGCTTCAAATCCATGCAAAACAAATGGTTTAGCACTGGAACTTGCGATATAAGTGATATAGCTTCAAATGCAGGGAAAACAAACGAGTTAGCATCAAATCCACGCAAGGCACATGATTAAGCTTCAAGTCAATGCTATGTAGAAGGTTTAGCTTCAAATCCATGCGACACAAATGATTTAGCTTCAGATACTTGCGATATAAGTGACATCGCTTCAAATGCAGACGAAACAAACGAGATTGCTTCAAATCCGTGCGAGACACATGGTTTAGTTTCAAATCAATGCGATGTAGAAGGTTAGCTTCAAATCCAAGCGAAACACATGATTTAGCTTCAAATCAGTGCCATGTAGAAGGTTTAGATTCTAATCTGTGCGAGACAAATGTTTTAGCTACAAATACTCTAGATATTAGTGATATAGCTTCAAATGCAGTCGAAGCAAACGAGTTAGCTTCAAATCCATGCGAAATACATGATTTAGCTTCAAATCAATGCGATGTAGAAGGTTTAGCATCAAATCCCTGCGAAACATATGATTTAGCTTCAGATACTAGCGATATACATGATTTAGCTTCTAATGAATACGAAGTAGAAGGCTTGGCTTCAAAACCATGCGACACAAATGATTTAGCATCAGATAATTGCGATATAAGTGATACAGCTTCAAATCAATGCGAACTAGATATCTTAGCTTCAAATCCATGCGAAACACACGAGTTAGCTTCAATCCAAACGAAACACATGATTTAGCTATAAATCCATGCGAAACACATGATTTAGCTTCAAATCAATTTGAAGTAGAAGGCTTAGCTTCAAATTCATGCGACACAAATGATTTAGCTTCAAATACTTGCGATATAAGCGATATAGCTTCAAATGCATGCGAAATAAACGAGTTAGATTCAAATCCATGCCAAACACATTATTGAGCTTCAAATCAATGCGAAGTAGACTGCTTAGCTTCAAATGCATGCGGAACAAATGGTTTACCTTCGAATACTTGAAATATAATTGAAACAGCTTCCAATGCAGACGATACAATCGAGTTAGCTTCAAATCTATGCGAAACACATGATTTAGCTTCAAATCCAAGCGATACACATGATTTGGATGCAAATCAATGCGACGTAGAAGGCTTAGCTTCAAATCCATGCGGAACAAATGATTTAGCTTCAAATACTTGTGACATAAGTGATATAGCTTCAAATGCAGGAGAAACAAACGAGTTAGCTCCAAATCCATGCCAAACAAAAGATTTAGATTCAAATCAATGCGAAGTAGAAGCCTTATCTTAAATCCATACGGAACAAATGATTTGGTTTCAAATACTTGCGATATAAGTGACATAGATTCAACTGCATGCGAAACAACTGATTTAGCTTCAAATCCATGCGAAACACATGATTTAGCTTCAAATCAATTTGAAGTAGAAGGCTTAGCTTCAAATCTATGCGACACAAATGATTTAGCTTCAAATACTTGCGATATAAGCGATATAACTTCAAATGCAGGCGAAACAAATGAGTTAGCTACAAATCCATGTGAAACACATGATTTAGATTCAAATTCATGCGAAACACATGGTTTAGCTTCAAATAAATGCGAAGTAGAAGGCTTAACTTCAAATCAAGGCGAAGCAACTGGTTTAGTTTCAAATACTCGTGATATACATAATCCAAACGAAACACATGATTGAACTTCAAATCAATGCGAAGTAGAAGCCTTAGCATCAGATCCATGCGAAACATTTGATTTAGCTTCGAGTACTTGCGATATATGTGATATAGCTTCAAATGCAGGCGAAACGAACGAGTTAGCTTCAAATCCAAGCGAAACACTTGATTTAGCTTCAAATCAGTGCGATGTAGATGGTTTAGCTTCAAATCCATGTGAAACGAATGATTTAGATTTAAATACTTCGGTATAAATGAAATAGCTGCAAATGCAGGCGAAACAAACGCGTTAGCTTGAAATCCATGCGAAACACAAGATTTAGCTTCAAATTCATGAGAAGCACATGGTTTAGATTCCTATACTTGCGAAACAAATTGTTTAGATTCAAATACTTGTGATATACATGATTTAGCTTCAACTGCATTCGAAACAAACGAGTTAGCTTCAAATCAATGCGATACATATGATTTAGCATCAAATCAATGCGAAGTAGAAGGTTTAGCGTCAATTCCATGCGAAACTAATGGTTTAGATATAAACATTTGTGGTATACATGATTTAGCTTCAACTGCATGTGGAAAAAACGAGTTAGCTTCAAATCCAAGCAAAACGTATGATTTAGCTTCAAGTCAATGCTTTGTAGAAGGTTTAGCTTCAAATCCATGCGAAGTAGATGGATTAGCTTCAAATCCATGCGAAACGAAAGATTTCGCTTCAAATACTTGTGATTTACATGATTTTGCTCCAAGTGAATGCGAAACAATTGACTTAGCTTTAAATCCAAGCGATACACATGATTTAGCTTCAAATCAATTCGAAGGACAAGGCTTAGCTTCAAATCCAAGCGAAACACATGATGTAGCTGCAAATCACTGCGATGTAGAAGGTTTAGCTTCAAATCCATGCAAAACAAATGGTTTAGCACTGGAACTTGCGATATAAGTGATATAGCTTCAAATGCAGGGAAAACAAACGAGTTAGCATCAAATCCACGCAAGGCACATGATTAAGCTTCAAGTCAATGCTATGTAGAAGGTTTAGCTTCAAATCCATGCGACACAAATGATTTAGCTTCAGATACTTGCGATATAAGTGACATCGCTTCAAATGCAGACGAAACAAACGAGATTGCTTCAAATCCGTGCGAGACACATGGTTTAGTTTCAAATCAATGCGATGTAGAAGGTTAGCTTCAAATCCAAGCGAAACACATGATTTAGCTTCAAATCAGTGCCATGTAGAAGGTTTAGATTCTAATCTGTGCGAGACAAATGTTTTAGCTACAAATACTCTAGATATTAGTGATATAGCTTCAAATGCAGTCGAAGCAAACGAGTTAGCTTCAAATCCATGCGAAATACATGATTTAGCTTCAAATCAATGCGATGTAGAAGGTTTAGCATCAAATCCCTGCGAAACATATGATTTAGCTTCAGATACTAGCGATATACATGATTTAGCTTCTAATGAATACGAAGTAGAAGGCTTGGCTTCAAAACCATGCGACACAAATGATTTAGCATCAGATAATTGCGATATAAGTGATACAGCTTCAAATCAATGCGAACTAGATATCTTAGCTTCAAATCCATGCGAAACACACGAGTTAGCTTCAATCCAAACGAAACACATGATTTAGCTATAAATCCATGCGAAACACATGATTTAGCTTCAAATCAATTTGAAGTAGAAGGCTTAGCTTCAAATTCATGCGACACAAATGATTTAGCTTCAAATACTTGCGATATAAGCGATATAGCTTCAAATGCATGCGAAATAAACGAGTTAGATTCAAATCCATGCCAAACACATTATTGAGCTTCAAATCAATGCGAAGTAGACTGCTTAGCTTCAAATGCATGCGGAACAAATGGTTTACCTTCGAATACTTGAAATATAATTGAAACAGCTTCCAATGCAGACGATACAATCGAGTTAGCTTCAAATCTATGCGAAACACATGATTTAGCTTCAAATCCAAGCGATACACATGATTTGGATGCAAATCAATGCGACGTAGAAGGCTTAGCTTCAAATCCATGCGGAACAAATGATTTAGCTTCAAATACTTGTGACATAAGTGATATAGCTTCAAATGCAGGAGAAACAAACGAGTTAGCTCCAAATCCATGCCAAACAAAAGATTTAGATTCAAATCAATGCGAAGTAGAAGCCTTATCTTAAATCCATACGGAACAAATGATTTGGTTTCAAATACTTGCGATATAAGTGACATAGATTCAACTGCATGCGAAACAACTGATTTAGCTTCAAATCCATGCGAAACACATGATTTAGCTTCAAATCAATTTGAAGTAGAAGGCTTAGCTTCAAATCTATGCGACACAAATGATTTAGCTTCAAATACTTGCGATATAAGCGATATAACTTCAAATGCAGGCGAAACAAATGAGTTAGCTACAAATCCATGTGAAACACATGATTTAGATTCAAATTCATGCGAAACACATGGTTTAGCTTCAAATAAATGCGAAGTAGAAGGCTTAACTTCAAATCAAGGCGAAGCAACTGGTTTAGTTTCAAATACTCGTGATATACATAATCCAAACGAAACACATGATTGAACTTCAAATCAATGCGAAGTAGAAGCCTTAGCATCAGATCCATGCGAAACATTTGATTTAGCTTCGAGTACTTGCGATATATGTGATATAGCTTCAAATGCAGGCGAAACGAACGAGTTAGCTTCAAATCCAAGCGAAACACTTGATTTAGCTTCAAATCAGTGCGATGTAGATGGTTTAGCTTCAAATCCATGTGAAACGAATGATTTAGATTTAAATACTTCGGTATAAATGAAATAGCTGCAAATGCAGGCGAAACAAACGCGTTAGCTTGAAATCCATGCGAAACACAAGATTTAGCTTCAAATTCATGAGAAGCACATGGTTTAGATTCGTATACTTGCGAAACAAATTGTTTAGATTCAAATACTTGTGATATACATGATTTAGCTTCAACTGCATTCGAAACAAACGAGTTAGCTTCAAATCAATGCGATACATATGATTTAGCATCAAATCAATGCGAAGTAGAAGGTTTAGCGTCAATTCCATGCGAAACTAATGGTTTAGATATAAACATTTGTGGTATACATGATTTAGCTTCAACTGCATGTGGAAAAAACGAGTTAGCTTCAAATCCAAGCAAAACGTATGATTTAGCTTCAAGTCAATGCTTTGTAGAAGGTTTAGCTTCAAATCCATGCGAAGTAGATGGATTAGCTTCAAATCCATGCGAAACGAAAGATTTCGCTTCAAATACTTGTGATTTACATGATTTTGCTCCAAGTGAATGCGAAACAATTGACTTAGCTTTAAATCCAAGCGATACACATGATTTAGCTTCAAATCAATTCGAAGGACAAGGCTTAGATTCAAATGCAGGCGAAACAAACGAGTGAGCTTTAAATCCAAGCGTAACACATGATTTAAGTTCAAATCAATGCGAAGTAGAAGATTTAGGTTCAAATACATGCGAAACAAATGGTTTATCTTCAAATACTTGTGATATACATGATTTTGCTTTAGCTGCATTAGAAACAAGCGATTTAGCTTCACACTCAAGGGAAACACGTGATTTAACTTCAAATCAATGCGAAGAAGAAGGCTTAGCATCAAATCCATGCGTCACAAATTATTTAGCTTCATATACATGTGATACAAGTGATATAGCTTCAAATGCAGGCGAAACACACGAGTGAGCTTTAAATCCAAGCCTAACACATGATTTAACTTCAAATCAATGGGAAGTAGATTAACGTTCAAATCCATGCGAAACAAATGGTTTAGCTTGAAATACTTATGATATACATGATTTAGCTTCAACTGCATGCGAAACAAACGAGTTAGCTTCAAATCCAAGCGAAAAACATGATTTAGCTTCAAATCAATGCGAAATAGAAGGCTTAGCATCTAAGCCATGCGACACAAATTATTTAGCTTCATATACATGCGATGCAAGTGATATAGCTTCAAATGCAGGTGAAACACACGAGTGGGCTTTAAATCCAAGCGTAACACATGATTTAACTTCAAATTAATGGGAAGTAGAAGGCGTAGCTTCAAATCCATGCGAAACAAATGGTTTAGCTACAAATACTTGTGATATACATTATTTAGCTACAACTGCATGCGAAACTAACGAGTTAGCTTCAAATCCATGCAATACACATGATTTAGCTTCAAATCAATGCGATGTAGAAGGTTTAGCTACAAATCCATGCCATACACAAGATTTAGCTTCAAATCAATTCGAAGGACAAGGCTTAGATTCAAATCCATGCGAAGCAAATGATTTAGCTTCAAATGAATGCGAAGTAGAAGGCTTAGCTTCATATCCATGCGAATCAAATGGTTTAGCTTCAAATACTTGTGATATACATTATTTAGCTACAACTGCATGCGAAACTAACGAGTTAGCTTCAAATCCATGCGAAACACACGATTTATCTTCAAATCAATGCGATGTAGAAGGTTTAGCTTCAAATCCATACGAAACACATGATTTAGCTTCAAATCAATTCGGAGGACAAGGCTTAGATTCAAATCCATGCGAAACAAATGATTTAGCTTCAAATGAATGCGAAGTAGAAGGCTTGGTTTCAAATCCATGCTAAACAAATGGTTTAACTACAAATACTTGTGATATACATTATTTAGCTACTACTGCATGCGAAACAAACGAGTTAACTTCAAATCCATGCGATACACATGATTTAGCTTCAAATCAATGCGATGTAGAAGGTTTAGCTTCAAATCCATGCCATACACAAGATTTAGCTTCAAATCAATGCGATGGTGTAGGGTCAGCTTCAAATCCATGCGACACATATGATTTAGCTTCAAATACTTGCGATATAAGTGATATAGCTTCAAAAGCTGTAGGAACAAACGAGGTAGCTTCAATTCCATGCGAGACACATGATTTAGCTTCAAAGCAATGCGATGTAGAAGGTTCAGCTTCAAATCCATGCGAAACAAACGATATAGCATCAAACACTTGAGGTATAAATGATATAGCTTCAGATGAAGACTAATCAAACGAGTTAGCTTCAAAATCCACGCCATATACATGATTTTGCTTCAAACATTAGCGATGTAGAAGGTTTAGATTCACATCCATGCGATACACAAGATTTAGCTTCAAATCAATGCGATGTAGTAGGTACAGCTTCAAATCCATGCGACACATATGATTTAGCTTCAAATACTTGCGATATAAGTGATATAGCTTCAAAAGCTGTAGGAACAAACGAGGTAGCTTCAAATCTATGCGAAACATATGATTCAGCTGCAAATCAATGCGATGTAGAAGGTTTAGCTTCAAATCCATGCGAAACACATTATTTAACTGCAAATCAGTGCGAAGTAGAAGGCTCGGGTTCAAATCAATGCGATTCAAATGGTTCATCTTCAAATACTTGTGAAAGACATGATTTAGCTTCAACTGCATGCGAAACACATGATTTAGCTTCAAATCAATGCGATGTAGAAGGTTTTGCTTCAAATCCATGCAAAACACGTGATTTATCTTCCAATTAATGCGAAGTAGAAGTCTTAGCTTCAAATCGATGCGAATCAAATGGTTTAGCTTCACATACTTGTGATATACATTATTTAGATTTAACTGCATGCGCAACGAACGAGTCAGCTTCAAACCCATGCGAAACACATGATTTAGCTGCAAATCAATGCGATGATGAAGGTTTAGCTTCAAATCCATGCGAAACAAATGATATAGCCTCAAACGCTTGGGGTGTAATTGATATAGCTTCAAATGAAGACTAATCAAACGAGTTAGCTTCAAAATCCAAGCGATACACATGATTTAGCTTCAAATACTAGCGATATAAGAGATGTAGATTCAACTGCAGGCGAAACGAACGTGTTATCTTCAAATCCATGCGAAACACATGATTTAGCTGCAAATCAATGCGATGTAGAAGGTTTAGCACCAAATCCATGAGATACACATGATTAAGCTTCAAATCAATGCGATGTAGATAGTTTGCTTCAAATCCATGCGATACACAAGATTTAGATTCAAATCAATGCGATGTAGTAGGTTCAGCTTCAAATCCATGCGATATAAGTGATATAGCTTCAAAAGCAGGAGGAACAAACGAGGTAGCTTCAATTCCATGCGAAACAAATGATTTAGCTTCAAATCAATGCGAAGTAGAAGGCGTAGCTTCAAATCCATGCGAAACAATTGGTTTAGCTACAAATACTTGTGATATACATTATTTAGATACAACTGCATGCGAAACTAACGAGTTAGCTTCAAATCCATGCGAAACACACGATTTATCTTCAAATCGATGCGATGTAGAAGGTTTAGCTTCAAATCAATAAGAGGTAGAAGGTTTAGCTTCAAATCAATAGAATATAGTAGGTTTAGCTTCAAATCAATGCGATGTAGGAGGTTTACGTTCAAATCCATACGAAACACATGATTTAGCTTCAAATCAATTCGAAGGACAAGGCTTAGATTCAAATCCATGCGAAACAAATGACTTAGCTTCAAATGAATGCGAAGTAGAAGGCTTAGTTACAAATCCATGCAAAACAAATGGTTTAGCTACAAATACTTGTGATAGATATTATTTAGCTACAACTGCATGCGAAACGAACGAGTTAGCTTGAAATCCATGCGAAACACATGATTTAGCAGCAAATCAATGTGATGTAGTAGGTTTAGCTTCAAATCCATGCGATATACAAGATTTAGCTTCGAATCAATGCGATGTAGTAGGTTCAGCTTCAAATCCATGCGATATAAGTGATATAGCTTCAAAAGCAGGAGGAACAAACGAGGTAGCTTCAATTCTATGCGAAACAAATGATTTAGCTTCAAATCAATGCGAAGTAGAAGGCGTAGCTTCAAATCCATGCGAAACAAATGGTTTAGCTACAAATACTTGTGATATACATTATTTAGCTACAATTGCATGCGAAACTAACGAGTAAGCTTCAAATTATGCGAAACACACGATTTATCTTCAAAACAATGCGATGAAGAAGGTTTAGCTTCCAATCCATGCGATACACATGATTTAGCTTCAAATACTAGCGATATAAGTGATGTAGATTCAACTGCAGGCGGAACGAACGTGTTATCTTCAAATCCATGCGAAACACATGATTTAGCTGCGAATCAATGCGATGTAGAAGGCTTGACTCAATTCAATAAGAGGTAGATGGTTTAGCTTCAAATCAATAGAATATAGAAGGTTTAGCTTCAAATAAATGCGATGTAGAAGGTTTAGCTTCAAATCCATACGAAACACATGATTTAGCTTCAAATCAATTCGAAGGGCAAGGCTTAGATTCAAATCCATGCGAAACAAATGATTTAGCTTAAGATGAATGCGAAGTAGAAGGCTTAGCTTCAAATCCATGCGGCACATATGATTTAGCTTTAAATACTTGCGATATTAGTGACAAAGTTTCAAATGGAGGCGAAACGAACGAGTTAGCTTCAAATCCATGCGAGACACATGATTTAGCTTCTAATCAATGCGATGTAGAAGGTTTAGCTTCAAAATCCACGTGATACACATGATTTAGCTTCAAACACTTGCGATATAAGTGATGTAGATTCAACTGCAGGCAAAACGAACGAGTTAGCTTCAAATCCATGCGAAACACACGATTAATCTTCAAATCAATGCGATGTAGAAGGTTTGCTTCAATTCAATAAGAGGTAGATGGTTTAGCTTCAAATCAATAGAATATAGAAGGTTTAGCTTCAAATAAATGCGATGTAGAAGGTTCAGCTTCAAATCCATGCGAAACAAACGATATAGCATCAAACACTTGAGGTATAAATGATATAGCTTCAGATGAAGACTAATCAAACGAGTTAGCTTCAAAATCCACGCCATATACATGATTTTGCTTCAAACATTAGCGATGTAGAAGGTTTAGATTCTCATCCATGCGATACACAAGATTTAGCTTCAAATCAATGCGATGTAGTAGGTACAGCTTCAAATCCATCCGACACATATGATTTAGCTTCAAATACTTGCGATATAAGTGATATAGCTTCAAAAGCTGTAGGAACAAACGAGGTAGCTTCATATCTATGCGAAACACATGATTTAGCTGCAAATCAATGCGATGTAGAAGGTTTAGCTTCAAATCCATGCGATACACATGATTAAGCTTCAAATCAATGCGATGTAGATAGTTTGCTTCAAATCCATGCGATACACAAGATTTAGCTTCAAATCAATGCGATGTAGTAGGTTCAGCTTCAAATCCATGCGATATAAGTGATATAGCTTCAAAAGCAGGAGGAACAAACGAGGTAGCTTCAATTCCATGCGAAACAAATGATTTAGCTTCAAATCAATGCGAAGTAGAAGGCGTAGCTTCAAATCCATGCGAAACAATTGGTTTAGCTACAAATACTTGTGATATACATTATTTAGAAACAACTGCATGCGAAACTAACGAGTTAGCTTCAAATCCATGCGAAACACACGATTTATCTTCAAATCGATGCGATGTAGATGGTTTAGCTTCAAATCAATAAGAGGTAGAAGGTTTAGCTTCAAATCAATAGAATATAGTAGGTTTAGCTTCAAATCAATGCGATGTAGGAGGTTTAGCTTCAAATCCATACGAAACACATGATTTAGCTTCAAATCAATTCGAAGGACAAGGCTTAGATTCAAATCCATGCGAAACAAGTGATTTAGCTTCAAATGAATGCGAAGTAGAAGGCTTAGCTACAAATCCATGCAAAACAAATGGTTTAGCTACAAATACTTGTGATATACGTCATTTAGCTACAATTGCATGCGAAACGAACGAGTTAGCTTCAAATCCATGCGATTCACATTATTTAGCTTGAAATCAATGCGATATAGAAGTTTTAGCTTCAAATCCATGCGATACACAAGATTTAGCTTCAAATCAATGCGATGTAGTAGGTTCAGCTTCTAATACATGCGACACATATGATTTAGCTTCAAATACTTGCGATATAAGTGATATAGCTTCAAAAGCTGTAGGAACAAACGAGGTAGCTTCAATTCCATGCGAGACACATGATTTAGCTTCAAATCAATGCGATGTAGAAGGTTTACTTCAAATCCATGCGGAACACATTATTTAGCTGCAAATAGGTGCGAAGTAGAAGGCTCGGGATCAAATCAATGCGATTCAAATGGTTCATCTTCAAATACTTGTTAAAGACATGATTTAGCTTCAACTGCATGCGAAACAAATGATTTAGCTGCAAATCAATGCGATGAAGAAGGTTTAGCTTCAAATCCATGCCAAACGCAAGGTTTAGCTTCAAATCAATTCGAAGGACAAGGCTTAGATTCAAATCCATGCGAAACAAATGATTTAGCTTCAAATGAATGCGAAGTAGAAGGCTTAGCTTCAAATCCATGCGATTCACATGATTTAGCTTCAAATCAATGCGATGTAGAAGGTTTAGCTTCAAATCCATACGAAACACATGATTTAGCTTCAAATCAATTCGAAGGACAAGGCTTAGAATCAAATCAATGCGAAACAAATGATTTAGCTTCAAATGAATGCGAAGTAGAAGGCTTAGCTTCAAATCCATGCAAAACAAATGGTTTAGGTACAAATACATGTGATATACATTATTTAGCTACAACTGCATGCGAAACAAACGAGATAGCTTCAAATCCATGCTATATACATGATTTAGCTTCAAATCAATGCGATGTAGAAGGTTTAGCTTCAAATCCATACGAAACACATGATTTAGCTTCAAATCAATTCAAAAGACAAGGCTTAGATTCAAATCCATGCGAAACAAATGATTAAGCTTCAAATGAATGCGAAGTAGAAGGCTTAGCTTCAAATCCATGCAAAACAAATGGTTTAGCTACAAATACTTGTGATATACATTATTTAGATACAACTGCATGCGAAACAAACGAGATAGCATCAACTCCATTCTATATACATGATTTAGCTTTACATCAATGCGATGTAGTAGGTTTAGCTTCAAATCCATACGATACACAAGATTTATCTTCAAATCAATGCGATGTAGTAGGTTCAGCTTCAAATCCATGCGACACATACGATTTAGCTTCAAATACTTGCGACATAAGTGATATAGCTTCAAAAGCTGTAGGAAAAAACGAGGTAGCTTCAATTCCATGCGAGAAACATGATTTAGCTTCAAATCCATGCGATGTAGAAGGTTTAGCTTCAAATCCATGCGAAACACATGATTTAGCTCCAAATCAATGCGATGTAATAGTTTTAGCTTCAAAACAATAAGAGGTAGAAGGTTTAGCTTCAAATCAATAGAATGTATAAGGTTTAGCTTCAATTCAATGCGATGTAGAAGGTTTAGCTTCAAATCCATACGAAACACATGATTTAGCTCCAAATCAATTCGAAGGACAAGGCTTAGATTCAAATCCATGCGAAACAAATGATTTAGCTTCAAATGAATGCGAAGTAGAAGGCTTAGCTTCAAATCCATGCAAAACAAATGGTTTAGCTACAAATACTTGTGATATACATTATTTAGCTACAACTGCATGCGAAACAAACGAGATAGCTTCAAATCCATGCTATATACATGATTCAGCTTCAAATCAATGCGATGTAGAAGGTTTAGCCTCAAATCCATGCGGTACACAAGATTTAGCTTCAAATCAATGCCATGTAGTAGGTTCAGCTTCTAATACATGCGACACATATGATTTAGCTTCAAATTCTTGCGATATAAGTGATATAGCTTCAAAAGCTGTAGGAACAAACGAGGTAGCTTCAATTCCATGCGAGACACATGATTTAGCTTCAAATCAATGCGATGTAGAAGGTTTACTTCAAATCCATGCGGAACACATTATTTAGCTGCAAATAGGTGCGAAGTAGAAGGCTCGGGATCAAATCAATGCGATTCAAATGGTTCATCTTCAAATACTTGTGAAAGACATGATTTAGCTTCAACTGCATGCGAAACACATGATTTAGCTGCAAATCAATGCGATGTAGAAGGTTTAGCTTGAAATCCATGCCAAACACATGATTTAGCTTCAAATCCATGGGATGTAGAAGGTAGTAGCTTCAAATCCATGCGATACACATTATTTAGCTGCAAATCAGTGCGTAGTAGAAGTCTCAGGTTCAAATCCATGCGATTCAAATGGTTCATCTCCAAATACTTGTGAAAGACATGATTTAGCTTCAACTGCATGCGAAACAAACGAGTTAGCTTGAAATCAAAGCTATGTAGAAAGTTTAGCTTCAAATCCATGCGAAACAAATGACTTAGCTTCAAATCAATGCGATGTAGAAGGTTTAGCTTCAAATCCATGCAAAACACGTGATTTAACTTCCAATTAATGCGAAGTAGAAGGCTTAGCTTCAAATCCATGCGAATCAAATGGTTTAGCTTCAAATACATGTGATATACGTTATATAGATCTAACTGCATGCGCAACGAACGAGTTAGCTTCAAATCCATGCGGAACACATGATTCAGCTGCAAATCAGTGCGATGAAGAAGGTTTAGCCTCAAATCAATAGAATGTAGAAGGTTTAGCTTCAAATCGATGCGATGTAGAAGGTTTAGCTTCAAATCCATACGAAACACATGATTTAGCTTCAAATCAATTCGATGGACCAGGCTTAGATTCAAATCCATGCGAAACAAATGATTTAGCTTCAAATGAATGCGAAGTAGAAGGATTAGCTACAAATCCATGCGAAACACATTATTTAGCTGCAAATAGGTGCGAAGTAGAAGGCTCGGGATCAAATCAATGCGATTCAAATGGTTCATCTTCAAATACTTGTGAAAGACATGAATTAGCTTCAACTGCATGCGAAACACATGATTTAGCTGCAAATCAATGCGATGTAGAAGGTTTAGCTTGAAATCCATGCCAAACACATGATTTAGCTTCAAATCCATGGGATGTAGAAGGTAGTAGCTTCAAATCCATGCGATACACATTATTTAGCTGCAAATCAGTGCGTAGTGGAAGGCTCAGGTTCAAATCCATGCGATTCAAATGGTTCATCTTCAAATACTTGTGAAAGACATGATTTAGCTTCAACTGCATGCGAAACAAACGAGTTAGCTTCAAATCAAAGCTATGTAGAAAGTTTAGCTTCAAATCCATGCGAAACAAATGATTTAGCTTCAAATGAATGCGAAGTAGGAGGCTTAGCTACAAATCCATGCAAAACAAATGGTTTAGCTACAAATACTTGTGATATACGTCATTTAGCTACAATTGCATGCGAAACGAACGAGTTAGCTTCAAACCCATGCGAATCACATTATTTAGCTTCAAATCAATGCGATATAGAAGATTTAGCTTCAAATCCATGCGATACACAAGATTTAACTTCAAATCAATGCGATGTAGTAGGTTCATCTTCTAATACATGCGACACATATGATTTAGCCTCAAATACTTGCGATATAAGTGATATAGCTTCAAAAGCTGTAGGAACAAACGAGGTAGCTTCAATTCCATGCGAGACACATGATTTAGCTTCAAATCAAAGCGATGTAGAAGGTTTAGCTTCAAATCCAAACGAAACACATGATTTAGCTTCAAATCAATTCGAAGGACAAGGGTTAGATTCAAATCCATGCGAAACAAATGATTTAGCTTCAAATGAATGCGAAGTAGAAGAATTAGCTTCAAATCAATGCGATATACAAGATTTAGCTTCAAATCAATGCGACGTAGTAGGTTCAGCTTCAAATCCATGCGATATAAGTGATATAGCTTCAAAAGCAGGAGGAACAAACGAGGTAGCTTCAATTCTATGCGAAACAAATGATTTAGCTTCAAATCAATGCGAAGTAGAAGGCGTAGCTTCAAATCCATGCGAAACAAATGGTTTAGCTACAAATACTTGAGATATACATTATTTAGCTACAACTGCATGCGAAACTAACGAGTTAGCTTGAAATCCATGCGAAACACACGATTTATCTTCAAATCAATGCGATGTAGTAGGTTCAGCTTCAAATCAATGCGACACATATGATTTAGCTTCAAATTCTTGCGATATAAGGGATATAGCTTCAAAAGCTGTAGGAACAAACAAGGATGCTTCAATTCCATGCGAGACACATGATTTAGCTTCAAATCAATGCGATGTAGAAGGTTTAGCTTCATGTCCATACGAAACACATGATTTAGCTTCAAATCAATTTCAAGGACAAGGCTTAGATTCAAATCCATGCGAAACAAATGATTTAGCTTCAAATCAATGAGAAGTAGAAGGCGTAGCTTCAAATCCATGCGAAACAAATGGTTTAGCTACAAATACTTGTGATATACATTATTTAGCTACAACTGTATGCGAAACTAACGAGTAAGCTTCAAATCTATGCGAAACACACGATTTATCTTCAAATCAATGCGATGAAGAAGGTTTAGCTTCAAATCCATGCGATACACAAGATTTAGCTTCAAATGAATGCGATGTAGTAGGTTCAGCTTCAAATCCATGCGACACATATGATTTAGCTTCAAATACTTGCGATATAAGTGATATAGCTTCAAAAGCTGTAGGAACAAACGAGGTAGCTTCAATTCCATGCGAGAAACATGATTTAGCTTCAAATCAATGCGATGTAGAAGGTTTAGCTTCAAATCCATGCGAAACAAATAATTTAGCTTCAAATGAATGCGAAGTAGAAGGCTTAGCAACAAATCCATGCGAAACACATTATTTAGCTGCAAATAGGTGCGAAGTAGAAGGCTCGGGATCAAATCAATGCGATTCAAATGGTTCATCTTCAAATACTTGTGAAAGACATGATTTAGCTTCAACTGCATGCGAAACACATGATTTAGCTGCAAATCAATGCGATGTAGAAGGTTTAGCTTGAAATCCATGCCAAACACATGATTTAGCTTCAAATCCATGGGATGTAGAAGGTAGTAGCTTCAAATCCATGCGATACACATTATTTAGCTGCAAATCAGTGCGTAGTAGAAGTCTCAGGTTCAAATCCATGCGATTCAAATGGTTCATCTTCAAATACTTGTGAAAGACATGATTTAGCTTCAACTGCATGCGAAACACATGATTTAGCTTCAAATCAATTCGATGGACCAGGCTTAGATTCAAATCCATGCGAAACAAATGATTTAGCTTCAAATGAATGCGAAGTAGAAGGATTAGCTACAAATCCATGCGAAACACATTATTTAGCTGCAAATAGGTGCGAAGTAGAAGGCTCGGGATCAAATCAATGCGATTCAAATGGTTCATCTTCAAATACTTGTGAAAGACATGATTTAGCTTCACCTGCATGCGAAACACATGATTTAGCTTCAAATCAATGCGATGTAGAAGGTTTAGCTTCAAATCCATGCGAAACAAATGATTTAGCTTCATATGAATGCGAAGTAGGAGGCTTAGCTACAAATCCATGCAAAACAAATGGTTTAGCTACAAATACTTGTGATATACGTCATTTAGCTAAAATTGCATGCGAAACGAACGAGTTAGCTTCAAATCCATGCGATTCACATTATTTAGCTTCAAATCAATGCGATATAGAAGGTATACCTTCAAATCCATGCGATACACAAGATTTAGCTTCAAATCAATGCGATGTAGTAGGTTCAGCTTCTAATACATGCGACACATATGATTTAGCTTAAAATTCTTACGATATAAGTGATATAGCTTCAAAAGCTGTAGGAACAAACGAGGTAGCTTCAATTCCATGCGAGACACATGATTTAGCTTCAAATCAATGCGATGTAGAAGGTTTAGCTTCAAATCCAAACGAAACACATGATTTAGCTTCAAATCAATTCGAAGGACAAGGCTTAGCTTCAAATCCATGCAAAACAAATGGTTTAGCTACAAATACTTGTGATATACATTTTTTAGCTATAACTGCATGCGAAACGAACGAGTTAGCTTGAAATCCATGCGAAACACATGATTTAGCAGCAAATCAATGTGATGTGGAAGGTTTAGCTTCAAATCCATGCGATATACAAGATTTAGCTTCGAATCAATGCGATGTAGTAGGTTCAGCTTCAAATCCATGCGATATAAGTGATATAGCTTCAAAAGCAGGAGGAACAAACGAGGTAGCTTCAATTCTATGCGAAACAAATGATTTAGCTTCAAATCAATGCGAAGTAGAAGGCGTAGCTTCAAATCCATGCGAAACAAATGGTTTAGCTACAAATACTTGTGATATACATTATTTAGCTACAACTGCATGCGAAACTAACGAGTAAGCTTCAAATCTATGCGAAACACACGATTTATCTTCAAATCAATGCGATGAAGAAGGTTTAGCTTCCAATCCATGCGATACACATGATTTAGCTTCAAATACTAGCGATATAAGTGATGTAGAATCAACTGCAGGCGAAACCAACGTGTTATCTTCAAATCCATGCGAAACACATGATTTAGCTGCAAATCAATGCGATGTAGAACGATTAGCTTCAAATCAATGCGATGTAGTAGGTTCAGCTTCAAATCCATGCGACACATATGATTTAGTTTCAAATACTTGCGATATAAGTGATATAGCTTCAAAAGCTGTAGGAACAAACAAGGTAGCTTCAATTCCATGCGAGAAACATGATTTAGCTTCGAATCAATGCGATGTAGAAGGTTTAGCTTCAAATCCATGCGAAACACATTATTTAGCTGCAAATCAGTGCGAAGTAGAAGGGTCGGGTTCAAATCAATGCGATTCAAATGGTTCATTTCAAATACTTGTGAAAGACATGATTTAGCTTCAACTGCATGCGAAACACATGATTAAGTTTCAAATCAATGCGATGTAGAAGGTTTAGCTTCAAATCCATGCAAAACACGTGATTTAACTTCCAATTAATGCGAAGTAGAAGGCTTAGCTTCAAATCCATGCGAATCAAATGGTTTAGCTTCAAATACATGTGATATACGTTATATAGATCTAACTGCATGCGCAACGAACGAGTTAGCTTCAAATCCATGCGGAACACATGATTTAGCTGCAAATCAGTGCGATGAAGAAGGTTTAGCCTCAAATCAATAGAATGTAGAAGGTTTAGCTTCAAATCGATGCGATGTAGAAGGTTTAGCTTCAAATCCATACGAAACACATGATTTAGCTTCAAATCAATTTGATGGACCAGGCTTAGATTCAAATCCATGCGAAACAAATGATTTAGCTTCAAATGAATGCGAAGTAGAAGGATTAGCTACAAATCCATGCGAAACACATTATTTAGCTGCAAATAGGTGCGAAGTAGAAGGCTCGGGATCAAATCAATGCGATTCAAATGGTTCATCTTCAAATACTTGTGAAAGACATGATTTAGCTTCACCTGCATGCGAAACACATGATTTAGCTTCAAATCAATGCGATGTAGAAGGTTTAGCTTCAAATCCATGCGAAACAAATGATTTAGCTTCATATGAATGCGATGTAGGAGGCTTAGCTACAAATCCATGCAAAACAAATGGTTTAGCTACAAATACTTGTGATATACGTCATTTAGCTAAAATTGCATGCGAAACGAACGAGTTAGCTTCAAATCCATGCGATTCACATTATTTAGCTTCAAATCAATGCGATATAGAAGGTATACCTTCAAATCCATGCGATACACAAGATTTAGCTTCAAATCAATGCGATGTAGTAGGTTCAGCTTCTAATACATGCGACACATATGATTTAGCTTAAAATTCTTGCGATATAAGTGATATAGCTTCAAAAGCAGTAGGAACAAACGAGGTAGCTTCAATTCCATGCGAGACACATGATTTAGCTTCAAATCAATGCGATGTAGAAGGTTTAGCTTCAAATCCAAACGAAACACATGATTTAGCTTCAAATCAATTCGAAGGACAAGGCTTAGCTTCAAATCCATGCAAAACAAATGGTTTAGCTACAAATACTTGTGATATACATTTTTTAGCTACAACTGCATGCGAAACGAACGAGTTAGCTTGAAATCCATGCGAAACACATGATTTAGCAGCAAATCAATGTGATGTGGAAGGTTTAGCTTCAAATCCATGCGATATACAAGATTTAGCTTCGAATCAATGCGATGTAGTAGGATCAGCTTCAAATCCATGCGATATAAGTGATATAGCTTCAAAAGCAGGAGGAACAAACGAGGTAGCTTCAATTCTATGCGAAACAAATGATTTAGCTTCAAATCAATGCGAAGTAGAAGGCGTAGCTTCAAATCCATGCGAAACAAATGGTTTAGCTACAAATACTTGTGATATACATTATTTAGCTACAACTGCATGCGAAACTAACGAGTAAGCTTCAAATCTATGCGAAACACACGATTTATCTTCAAATCAATGCGATGAAGAAGGTTTAGCTTCCAATCCATGCGATACACATGATTTAGCTTCAAATACTAGCGATATAAGTGATGTAGAATCAACTGCAGGCGAAACCAACGTGTTATCTTCAAATCCATGCGAAACACATGATTTAGCTGCAAATCAATGCGATGTAGAACGATTAGCTTCAAATCAATGCGATGTAGTAGGTTCAGCTTCAAATCCATGCGACACATATGATTTAGTTTCAAATACTTGCGATATAAGTGATATAGCTTCAAAAGCTGTAGGAACAAACAAGGTAGCTTCAATTCCATGCGAGAAACATGATTTAGCTTCGAATCAATGCGATGTAGAAGGTTTAGCTTCAAATCCATGCGAAACACATTATTTAGCTGCAAATCAGTGCGAAGTAGAAGGGTCGGGTTCAAATCAATGCGATTCAAATGGTTCATTTCAAATACTTGTGAAAGACATGATTTAGCTTCAACTGCATGCGAAACACATGATTTAGTTTCAAATCAATGCGATGTAGAAGGTTTAGCTTCAAATCCATGCAAAACACGTGATTTAACTTCCAATTAATGCGAAGTAGAAGGCTTAGCTTCAAATCCATGCGAATCAAATGGTTTAGCTTCAAATACATGTGATATACGTTATATAGATCTAACTGCATGCGCAACGAACGAGTTAGCTTCAAATCCATGCGGAACACATGATTTAGCTGCAAATCAGTGCGATGAAGAAGGTTTAGCCTCAAATCAATAGAATGTAGAAGGTTTAGCTTCAAATCGATGCGATGTAGAAGGTTTAGCTCCAAATCCATACGAAACACATGATTTAGCTTCAAATCAATTCGATGGACCAGGCTTAGATTCAAATCCATGCGAAACAAATGATTTAGCTTCAAATGAATGCGAAGTAGAAGGATTAGCTACAAATCCATGCGAAACACATTATTTAGCTGCAAATAGGTGCGAAGTAGAAGGCTCGGGATCAAATCAATGCGATTCAAATGGTTCATCTTCAAATACTTGTGAAAGACATGATTTAGCTTCACCTGCATGCGAAACACATGATTTAGCTGCAAATCAATGCGATGTAGAAGGTTTAGCTTCAAATCCATGCGAAACAAATGATTTAGCTTCATATGAATGCGAAGTAGGAGGCTTAGCTACAAATCCAAGCAAAACAAATGGTTTAGCTACAAATACTTGTGATATACGTCATTTAGCTACAATTACATGCGAAACGAACGAGTTAGCTTCAAACCCATGCGATTCACATTATTTAGCTTCAAATCAATGCGATATAGAAGATTTAGCTTCAAATCCATGCGATACACAAGATTTAGCTTCAAATCAATGCGATGTAGAAGGTTTAGCTTCATGTCCATACGAAACACATGATTTAGCTTCAAATCAATTCCAAGGACAAGGCTTAGATTCAAATCCATGCGAAACAAATGATTTAGCTTCAAATGAATGCAAAGTAGAAGACTTAGCTTCAAATCCATGCGAATCAAATGGTTTAGCTTCAAATACTTGTGATATACGTTATTTAGATTTAACTGCATGCGCAACGAACGAGTTAGCTTCAAATCCATGCGAAACACATGATTTATCTGCAAATCAATGCGATGAAGAAGGTTTAGCTTCAAATCCATGCGAAACAAATGATATAACTTCAAACACTTGTGGTGTAAGTGATATAGCTTCAAATGAAGACTAATCAAACGAGTTAGCTTCAAAATCCACGCGATACACATGATTTAGCTTCAAATACTAGCGATATAAGTCATGTAGATTCAACTGCAGGCGAACAGAACGAGTTAGTTTCAAATCCATGCGAAACAAATGATTTAGCTTCAAATCAATGAGAAGTAGAAGGCGTAGCTTCAAATCCAAGCGAAACAAATGGTTTAGCTACAAATACTTGTGATATACATTATTTAGCTACAACTGTATGCGAAACTAACGAGTAAGCTTCAAATCTATGCGAAACACACGATTTATCTTCAAATCAATGCGATGAAGAAGGTTTAGCTTCAAATCCATGCGATACACAAGATTTAGCTTCAAATGAATGCGATGTAGTAGGTTCAGCTTCAAATCCATGCGACACATATGATTTAGCTTCAAATTCTTGCGATATAAGTGATATAGCTTCAAAAGCTGTAGGAACAAACGAGGTAGCTTCAATTCCATGCGAGAAACATGATTTAGCTTCAAATCAATGCGATGTAGAAGGTTTAGCTTCAAATCCATGCGAAACACATTATTTAGCTGCAAATCAGTGCGAAGTAGAAGGGTCGGGTTCAAATCAATGCGATTCAAATGGTTCATCTTCAAATACTTGTGAAAGACATGATTTAGCTTCAACTGCATGCGAAACAAACGAGTTAGCTTCAAATCAAAGCTATGTAGAAAGTTTAGCTTCAAATCCATGCGAATCAAATGATTTAGCTTCAAATGAATGCGAAGTAGAAGGCTTAGCTACAAATCCATGCAAAACAAATGGTTTAGCTACAAATACTTGTGATATACGTCATTTAGCTAAAATTGCATGCGAAACGAACGAGTTAGCTTCAAATCCATGCGATTCACATTATTTAGCTTCAAATCAATGCGATATAGAAGGTTTAGCTTCAAATCCATGCGATACACAAGATTTAGCTTCAAATCAATGCGATGTAGTAGGTTCAGCTTCTAATACATGCGACACATATGATTTAGCTTAAAATTCTTGCGATATAAGTGATATAGCTTCAAAAGCTGTAGGAACAAACGAGGTAGCTTCAATTCCATGCGAGACACATGATTTAGCTTCAAATCAATGCGATGTAGAAGGTTTAGCTTCAAATCCAAACGAAGCACATGATTTAGCTTCAAATCAATTCGAAGGACAAGGCTTAGCTTCAAATCCATGCAAAACAAATGGTTTAGCTACAAATACTTGTGATATACATTATTTAGCTACAACTGCATGCGAAACGAACGAGTTAGCTTGAAATCCATGCGAAACACATGATTTAGCAGCAAATCAATGTGATGTGGAAGGTTTAGCTTCAAATCCATGCGATATACAAGATTTAGCTTCGAATCAATGCGATGTAGTAGGTTCAGCTTCAAATCCATGCGATATAAGTGATATAGCTTCAAAAGCAGGAGGAACAAACGAGGTAGCTTCAATTCTATGCGAAACAAATGATTTAGCTTCAAATCAATGCGAAGTAGAAGGCGTAGCTTCAAATCCATGCGAAACAAATGGTTTAGCTACAAATACTTGTGATATACATTATTTAGCTACAACTGCATGCGAAACTAACGAGTAAGCTTCAAATCTATGCGAAACACACGATTTATCTTCAAATCAATGCGATGAAGAAGGTTTAGCTTCCAATCCATGCGATACACATGATTTAGCTTCAAATACTAGCGATATAAGTGATGTAGAATCAACTGCAGGCGAAACCAACGTGTTATCTTCAAATCCATGCGAAACACATGATTTAGCTGCAAATCAATGCGATGTAGAAGGTTTAGCTTCAAATAAATGCGATGTAGTAGGTTCAGCTTCAAATCCATGCGACACATATGATTTAGTTTCAAATACTTGCGATATAAGTGATATAGCTTCAAAAGCTGTAGGAACAAACAAGGTAGCTTCAATTCCATGCGAGAAACATGATTTAGCTTCGAATCAATGCGATGTAGAAGGTTTAGCTACAAATCCATGCGAAACACATTATTTAGCTGCAAATCAGTGCGAAGTAGAAGGGTCGGGTTCAAATCAATGCGATTCAAATGGTTCATCTTCAAATACTTGTGAAAGACATGATTTAGCTTAAACTGCATGCGAAACACATGATTTAGCTTCAAATCAATGCGATGTAGAAGGTTTAGCTTCAAATCCATGCGAAACAAATGATTTAGCTTCAAATGAATGCGAAGTAGGAGGCTTAGCTACAAATCCAAGCAAAACAAGTGGTTTAGCTACAAATACTTGTGATATACGTCATTTAGCTACAATTGCATGCGAAACGAACGAGTTAGCTTCAAACCCATGCGATTCACATTATTTAGCTTCAAATCAATGCGATATAGAAGATTTAGCTTCAAATCCATGCGATACACAAGATTTAGCTTCAAATCAATGCGATGTAGTAGGTTCAGCTTCTAATACATGCGACACATATGATTTAGCTTCAAATACTTGCGATATAAGTGATATAGCTTCAAAAGCTGTAGGAACAAACGAGGTAGCTTCAATTCCATGCGAGACACATGATTTAGCTTCAAATCAAAGCGATGTAGAAGGTTTAGCTTCAAATCCAAACGAAACACATGATTTAGCTTCAAAACAATTCGAAGGACAAGGGTTAGATTCAAATCCATGCGAAACAAATGATTTAGCTTCAAATGAATGCGAAGTAGAAGAATTAGCTTCAAATCAATGCGATATACAAGATTTAGCTTCAAATCAATGCGATGTAGTAGGTTCAGCTTCAAATCCATGCGATATAAGTGATATAGCTTCAAAAGCAGGAGGAACAAACGAGGTAGCTTCAATTCTATGCGAAACAAATGATTTAGCTTCAAATCAATGCGAAGTAGAAGGCGTAGCTTCAAATCCATGCGAAACAAATGGTTTAGCTACAAATACTTGTGATATACATTATTTAGCTACAACTGCATGCGAAACTAACGAGTTAGCTTGAAATCCATGCGAAACACACGATTTATCTTCAAATCAATGCGATGTAGTAGGTTCAGCTTCAAATCAATGCGACACATATGATTTAGCTTCAAATTCTTGCGATATAAGTGATATAGCTTTAAAAGCTGTAGGAACAAACGAGGTAGCTTCAATTCCACGCGATACACATGATTTAGCTTCAAACACTTGCGATATAAGTGATGTAGATTGAACTGCAGGCAAAACGAACGAGTTAGCTTCAAATCCATGCGAAATACATGATTCAGCTGCAAATCAATGCGATGTAGAAGGATTAGCTTCAAATCCATGCGAAACACATTATTTAGCTGCAAATCGGTGCGAAGTAGTAGGTTCAGCTTCTAATACATGCGACACAGATGATTTAGCTTCAGATAATTGCGATATAAGTAATATAGCTTCAAATGCAGACGAAACACATGATTTGGCTTCAAATCGAAGCGAAACACATGATTTAGTTTCAAATCAATGCGATGTAGATGGTTTAGCTTCAAATCTGTGCGAAACAAATGATTTAGCTTCAAATACTCTCGATATTAGTGATGTAGCTTCAAATGCAGAAGAAACAAACGAGTTAGCTTGAAATCCATGCGAGACACATGATTTAGCTTCAAATCAATGCGACGTAGAAGGTTTAGCTTCAAATCCACGCGAAACAAATGACTTAACTTCAAAAACTTGGGGTATAAGTGATGTAGCTTCAAATGCAGACCAATCAAACGAGTTAGCTTCAAAATCCACGCGATACACATGATTTAGCTTCAAATACTAGCGATATAACTGATGTAGATTCAACTGCAGGCGAAACGAACGAGTTAGCTTCAAATCCATGCGAAACACATGATTTAGCTGCAAATCAATGTGATGTAGAAGGTTTACCTTCAAATCCATGCGATACACAAGATTTAGATTCAAATCAATGCGATGTAGAAGGTTCAGCTTCAAATCCATGCGATACATATGATTTAGCTTCAAATACTTGCGATAGAAGTGATATAGCTTCAAAAGCTGGAGGAACAAACGAGGAAGCTTCAATTCCATGCGAAACAAATTATTCAACTTCAATCAATGCGAAGTAGAAGGCTTAGCTTCAGATCCATGCGAAATAAATGGATCAGCTACAAATACTTGTGATATACATTATTTAGCTACAACTGCATGCGGAAAAAACGAGTTTGCTTCAAATCCATGCAAAACATATGATTTAGCTTCAAATCAATGCTATGTAGAAGGTTTATCTGCAAATCCATGCGACACAGATGATTTAGCTTCAGATAATTGCGATATAAGTAATATAGCTTCAAATGCAGACGAAACACATGATTTGGCTTCAAATCGAACCGAAACACATGATTTAGTTTCAAATCAATGCGATGTAGAAGGTTTAGCTTCAAATCCATGCGATACACAAGATTTAGATTCAAATCAATGCGATGTAGAAGGTTCAGCTTCAAATCCATGCGACACATATGATTTAGCTTCAAATACTTGCGATATAAGTGATATAGCTTCAAAAGCTGGAGGAACAAACGAGGAAGCTTCAATTCCATGCGAAACAAATGATTTAACTTCAAATCAATGCGAAGTAGAAGGCTCAGCTTCAGATCCATGCGATAAACAAGATTTAGCTTCAAATCAATGCGATGTAGTAGGTTCAGCTTCAAATCCATGCGATATAAGTGATATAGCTTCAAAAGCAGGAGGAACAAACGAGGTACCTTCAATTCCATGCAAAACAAATGGTTTAGCTACAAATACTTGTGATATACATTATTTAGCTACAACTGCATGCGAAACAAATGATATAGCTTCAAACTCTTGGGGTGTAAGTGATATAGCTTCAAATGAAGACTAATCAAACGAGTTAGCTTCAAAATCCACGCGATACACATGATTTAGCTTCAAATACTAGCGATATAAGTCATGTAGATTCAACTGCAGGCGAACCGAACAAGTTAGTTTCAAATCCATGCGAAACACATTATTTAGCTGCAAATCAATGCGATGTAGAAGGTTTAGCTTCAAGACAATAAGAGGTAGAATGTTTAGCTTCAAATCAATAGTATGTAGAAGGTTTAGCTTCAAGTCAATGCGATGTAGAAGGTTTAGCTTCAAATCCATACGAAACACATGATTTAGCTTCAAATTAATTCGAAGGACAAGGCTTAGATTCAAATCCATGCGAAACAAATGGTTTAGCTTCAAATACTTGTGATATACGTTATTTAGATTTAACTGCATGCGCAACCAAAGAGTTAGCTTCAAATCCATGCGATACACATGATTTAGCTTCAAATACTTGCGATATAAGTGTTTAGCTTCAAATACAGGCGAAACAAACGAGTTAGCTTCAAATCCATGCGAAACACATGATTCAGCTGCAAATCAATGCGATGTAGAAGGTTCAGCTTCAAATCCATGCGAAACAAATGATATAGCTTCAAACACTTGGGGTATAAATGATATAGCTTCAAATGAAAACTAATCAAACGAGTTAGCTTCAAAATCCACGCGATACACATGATTTAGCTTCAAATATTAACGATGTAGAAGGTTTAGCTTCAAATCCATGCGATACACAAGATTTAGCTTCAAATCAATCCGATGTAGTAGGTTCAGCTTCAAATCCATGCGACACATATGATCTAGCTTCAAATACTTGCGATATGAGTGATATAGCTTCAAAAGCTGTAGGAACAAACGAGGTAGCTTCAATTCCATGCGAGACACATGATTTAGCTTCAAATCAATGCGATGTAGAAGGTTTAGCTTCAAATCCAAACGAAACACATGATTTAGCTTCAAATCAATTCGAAGGACAAGGCTTAGCTTCAAATCCATGCAAAACAAATGGTTTAGCTACAAATACTTGTGATATACATTATTTAGCTACAACTGCATGCGAAACGAACGAGTTAGCTTCAAATCCATGCGAAACACATGTTTCAGCTGCAAATCAATGCGATGTAGAAGGATTAGCTTCAAATCCATGCGAAACACATTATTTAGCTGCAAATCAGTGCGAAGTAGAAGGCTCGGGTTCAAATCAATGCAATTCAAATGGTTCATCTTCAAATACTTGTGAAACACATGATTTAGCTTCAACTGCATGCGAAACACATGATTTAGCTTCAAATCAATGCGAAACACATGATTTAGCTTCAAATCAATGCGTTGTAGAAGGTTTAGCTTCAAATCCATGCAAAACACGTGATTTATCTTCCAATTAATGCGAAGTAGAAGGCTTAGCTTCAAATCCACGCGATACACAAGATTTAGTTTCAAATCAATGCGATGTAGTAGGTTCAGTTTCAAATCCATGCGACACATATGATTTAGTTTCAAATACTTGCGATATATGTGATATAGCTTCAAAAGCTGTTGGAACAAACGAGGTAGCTTCAATTCCATGCGAAACACATGATTCAGCTTCAAATCAATGCGATGTAGAAGGATTAGCTTCAAATCCATGCGAAACACATTATTTAGCTGCAAATCAGTGCGAAGTAGAAGGCTCGGGTTGAAATCAATACAATTCAAATGGTTCATCTTCAAATACTTGTGAAACACATGATTTAGCTTCAACTGCATGCGAAACACATGATTTAGCTTCAAATCAATGCGAAACACATGATTTAGCTTCAAATCAATGCGTTGTAGAAGGTTTAGCTTCAAATCCATGCAAAACACGTGATTTATCTTCCAATTAATGCGAAGTAGAAGGCTTAGCTTCAAATCCACGCGATACACAAGATTTAGTTTCAAATCAATGCGATGTAGTAGGTTCAGCTTCAAATCCATGCGACACATATGATTTAGTTTCAAATACTTGCGATATATGTGATATAGCTTCAAAAGCTGTAGGAACAAACGAGGTAGCTTCAATTCCATGCGAAACACATGATTCAGCTTCAAATCAATGCGACGTAGAAGGTTTAGCTTCAAATCCACGCGAAACAAATGACTTAACTTCAATAACTTGGGGTATAAGTGATGTAGCTTCAAATGCAGACCAATCAAACGAGTTAGCTTCAAAATCCACGCGATACACATGATTTAGCTTCAAATACTAGCGATATAACTGATGTAGATTCAACTGCAGGCGAAACGAACGAGTTAGCTTCAAATCCATGCGAAACACATGATTTAGCTGCAAATCAATGTGATGTAGAAGGTTTAGCTTCAAATCCATGCGATACACAAGATTTAGATTCAAATCAATGCGATGTAGAAGGTTCAGCTTCAAATCCATGCGATACATATGATTTAGCTTCAAATACTTGCGATAGAAGTGATATAGCTTCAAAAGCTGGAGGAACAAACGAGGAAGCTTCAATTCCATGCGAAACAAATTATTCAACTTCAATCAATGCGAAGTAGAAGGCTTAGCTTCAGATCCATGCGAAATAAATGGATCAGCTACAAATACTTGTGATATACATTATTTAGCTACAACTGCATGCGGAACAAACGAGTTTGCTTCAAAACCATGCAAAACATATGATTTAGCTTCAAATCAATGCTATGTAGAAGGTTTAGCTGCAAATCCATGCGACACAGATGATTTAGCTTCAGATAATTGCGATATAAGTAATATAGCTTCAAATGCAGACGAAACACATGATTTGGCTTCAAATCGAAGCGAAACACATGATTTAGTTTCAAATCAATGCGATGTAGAAGGTTTAGCTTCAAATCCATGCGATACACAAGATTTAGATTCAAATCAATGCGATGTAGAAGGTTCAGCTTCAAATCCATGCGGCACATATGATTTAGCTTCAAATACTTGCGATATAAGTGATATAGCTTCAAAAGCTGTAGGAACAAGCGAGGAAGCTTCAATTCCATGCGAAACAAATGATTTAACTTCAAATCAATGCGAAGTAGGAGGCTCAGCTTCAGATGCATGCGATACACAAGATTTAGCTTCAAATCAATGCGATGTAGTAGGTTCAGCTTCAAATCCATGCGGCACATATGATTTTGCTTTAAATACTTGCGATATAAGTGACATAGTTTCAAATGGAGGCGAAACGAACGAGTTAGCTTCAAATCCATGCGAGACACATGATTTAGCTTCTAATCAATGCGATGTAGAAAGTTTAGCTTCAAATCCACGCGAAACAAATGATTTAGCTTCAAACACTTGGGGTATAAGTGATATAGCTTCAAATGCAGACTAATCAAATGAGTTAGCTTCAAAATCCACGCCATACACATGATTTAGCTTCAAACACTTGCGATATAATTGATGTAGATTCAACTGCAGGCAAAACGAACGAGTTAGCTTCAAATCCATGCGAAACACATGATTTAGCTGCAAATCAATGTGATGTAGAAGGTTTAGCTTCAAATCCCTGCGATACACAAGATTTAGCTTCAAATCAATGCGATGTATTAGTTTCAGCTTCAAATCCATGTGACACATATGATTTAGCTTCAAATACTTGCGATATAAGTGTTATAGCTTCAAAAGCTGGAGGAACAAACGAGGTGGCTTCAATTCCATGCGAAACAAATGATTTAGCTTCAAATCAATGCGAAGTAGAAGGCGTAGCTTCAAATCCATGCGAAACAAATGGTTTAGCTACAAATACTTGTGATATAGATTACTTAGCTACAACTGCATGCGAAACTAACGAGTTAGCTTCAAATCCATGCGAAACACACGATTTATCTTCAAATCAATGCGATGTAGAAGGTTTGCTTCAAATCAATAAGAGGTATATGGTTCAGCTTCAAATCAATAGAATATAGAAGGTTTAGCTTCAAATAAATGCGATGTAGAAGGTTTAGCTTCAAATCCATACGACACACGTGATTTAGATTCAAATCAATTCGAAGGACAAAGCTTATATTCAAATCCATGCGAAACAAATGATTTAGCTTCAAATGAATGCGAAGTAGAAGGCTTGGCTTCAAATCCATGCGAAACAAATGATTTAGCTTCAAATGAATGCGAAGTAGAAGGCTTGGCTTCAAATCCATGCAAAACAAATGGTTTAACTACAAATACTTGTGATATACATTATTTAGCTACAACTGCATGCGAAACAAACGAGTTAACTTCAAATCCATGCGGTGCACATGATTTAGCTTCAAATCAATGCGATGTAGTAGGTTTAGCTTCAAATCTATGCGAAACACATTATTTAGCTGCAAATCAGTGCGAAGTAGAAGGCTCGGGTTCAAATCAATGCAATGCAAATGGTTCATCTTCAAATACTTGTGAAAGATATGATTTAGCTTCAGCTGCATGCGAAACACATGATTTAGCTTCAAATCAATGCGATGTAGAAGGTTTAGCTTCAAATCCATGCAAAACACATGATTTATCTTCCAATTAATGCGAAGTAGAAGGCTTAGCTTCAAATCCATGCGAATCATATGGTTTAGCTTCAAATACTTGTGATATACGTTATTTAGATTTAACTGCATGCGCAACGAACGAGTTAGCTTCAAATCCATGCGAGACACATGATTTAGCTTCTAATCAATGCGATGTAGAAGGTTTAGCTTCAAATCCACGCGAAGCAAATGATTTAGCTTCAAACACTTGGGGTATAAGTGATATAGCTTCAAATGCAGACTAATCAAACGAGTTAGCTTCAAAATCCACGCGATACACATGATTTAGCTTCAAACACTTGCGACATAAGTGATGTAGATTCAACTGCAGGCAAAACGAACGAGTTAGCTTCAAATCCATGCGAAACACATGATTTAGCTGAAAATCAATGTGATGTAGATGGTTTAGCTTCAAATCCATGTGATACACAAGATTTAGCTTCAAATCAATGCGATGTAGAAGGTTCAGCTTCATATCCATGCGACACATATGACTTAGTTTCAAATACTTGCGATATAAGTGATATAGCTTCAAAAGCTGGAGGAACAAACGAGGTTGCTTCAATTCCATGCGAAACACATGATTTAGCTTCAAATCAATGCGAAGTAGAAGGCGTAGCTTCAAATCCACGCAAAACAAATGGTTTAGCTACAAATACTTGTGATATACATTATTTAGCTACAACTGCATGCGGAACATACAAGTTAGCTTCAAATCCATGCGAAACAAATGATATAGCTTTAAACACTTGGGGTATAAATGATATAGCTTCAAATGAAGACTAATCAAACGAGTTAGCTTCAAAATCCACGCGATACACATGATTTAGCTTCAAATACTAGCGATATAAGTGATGTAGATTCAACTGCAGGCGAAACGAACGAGTTAGCTTCAAATCCATGCGAAACGCATGATTCAGCTTCAAATCAATGCGATGTAGAAGGATTAGCTTCAAATCCATGCGAAACACATTATTTAGCTGCAAATCAGTGCGAAGTAGAAGGCTCGGATTCAAATCAATGCAATTCAAATGGTTCATCTTCAAATACTTGTGAAAGACATGATTTAGCTTCAACTGCATGCGAAACACATGATTTAGCTTCAAATCAATGCGAAACACATGATTTAGCTTCAAATCAATGCGATGTAGAAGGTTTAGCTTCAAATCCATGCAAAGCACGTGATTTATCTTCCAATTAATGCGAAGTAGAAGGCTTAGCTTCAAATCCATGTGAATCAAATGGTTTAGCTACAAATACTTGCGATATTCATTACTTAGCTACAACTGCATGCGAAACTAACGAGTTAGCTTCAAATCCATGCAAAACACACGATTTATCTTCAAATCAATGCGATGTAGAAGGTTTAGCTTCAAATCAATAAGAGGTAGAAGGTCTAGCTTCAAATCAATAGAATATAGAAGGTTTAGCTTCAAATCAATGCGATGTAGAAGGTTTAGCTTCAAATTCATACGAAACACATGATTTAGCTTCAAATCAATTCGAAGGACAAGGCTTAGATTCAAATCCATGCGAAACAAATGTTTTAGCTTCAAATGTATGCGAAGTAGAAGGCTTAGCTTCAAATCCATGCGAAATACATGATTCAGCTGCAAATCAATGCGATGTAGAAGGATTAGCTTCAAATCCATGCGAAACACATTATTTAGCTGCAAATCAGTGCGAAGTAGACGGCTCGGATTCAAATCAATGTGATTCAAATGGTTCATCTTCAAATACTTGTGAATGACATGATTGATCTTCAACTGCATGCGAAACACATGATTTAGCTTCAAATCAATGCGAAACACATGATTTAGCTTAAAATCAATGCGATGTAGAAGGTTTAGCTTCAAATCCATGCAAAACACACGATTTATCTTCAAATCAATGCGATGTAGAAGGTTTAGCTTCAAATCAATAAGAGGTAGAAGGTTTAGCTTCAAATCAATAGAATATAGAAGGTTTAGCTTCAAATTCAAGCGTAACACATAAATTAGCTTCAAATACTTGCGATAAAAGTGTTGTAGCTACGAATACAGGCGAAACGATAGAGTTAGCTTCAAATCCATGCGAAACACATGACTCAGCTGCAAATCAATTCAATGTAGAAGGTTTAGCTTCAAATCCATGAGAAACACATTATTTAGCTGCAAATCAGTGCGAAGTAGAAGGCTCGGGTTCAAATCAATGCAATTCAAATGGTTCATCTTCAAATACTTGTGAAAGACATGATTTAGCTTCAACTGCATGCGAAACACGTGATTTAGCTTCAAATCAATGCGATGTAGAAGGTTTAGCTTCAAATCCATGCAAAACACGTGATTTATCTTCCAATTAATGCGAAGTAGAAGGCTTATCTTCAATTCCATGCGAATCAAATGGTGTAGCTTCAAATACTTGTGATATACGTTATTTAGATTTAACTGCATGCGCAACGAACGAGTTAGCTTCTAATCCATGCGAAACACATGATTTAGCTGCAAATCAATGCGATGAAGAAGGTTTAGCTTAAAATCCATGCGAAACAAATGTTATAGCTTCAAACACTTGGGGTGTAAGTGATATAGCTTCAAATGAAGACTAATCAAACGAGTTAGCTTCAAAATCCACGCGATACACATGATTTAGCTTCAAATACTAGCGATATAAGTGATGTAGATTCAACTGCAGGCGAAACGAACGAATTAGCTTCAAATCCATGCGAAAGACATGATTTAGCTGCAAATCAATGCGACGTAGAAGGTTTAGCTTCAAATCCATACGAAACACATGATTTAGCTTCAAATCAATTCGAAGTACAATGTTTAGATTCAAATCCATGCGAAACAAATGATTTAGCTTCAAATGAATGCGAAGTAGAAGGCTTAGCTTCAAATCCATGCAAAACAAATGGTTTAGCTACCATTACTTGTGATATACATTATTTAGCTACAACTGCATGCGAAACGAACGAGTTAGCTTCAAATCCATGCGATACACATGATTTAGCTTCAAACACTTGGGGTGTAAGTGATATAGCTTCAAATGCAGACTAATCAAACGAGTTAGCTTCAAAATCCACGCGATACACATGATTTAGCTTCAATTACTTGCGATATAAGTGATGTAAGTTCAACTGCAGGCGAAACGAACGAGTTAGCTTCAAATCCATGCGAAACACATAATTTAGCTGCAAATTAATGGGAAGTAGAAGACTTAGCATCAAATCCATGCGACACAAATTATTTAGCTTCATATACTTGCGATATAAGTGATATAGCTTCAAATGCAGGCGAAACAAACGAGTTAGATTCAAATCCATGCGAAACACATGATTTAGTTTGAAATTCTTGCGAAGTAGAAGGCTTAACTTAAAAATCCATGCGAAACAAAAGGTTTAGCTTCAAATACTCGCAAATATAAGTGATATAGCTTCAAATGCAGGCGAAACAAACGAGTTATCTTCAAACCCATGCGAGTCACATGATTTAGCTTCAAATCAATGCGAAGTAGAAGGCTTATCTTCGAAACGATGCGAAACAAATGGTTTAGCTTCAAATACTTGTCATATACATGATTTAGCTTCAAATGCACGCGAAACAATAGAGTTAGCTTCAAATCCATTCGAAACGCATGATTTAGCTTCAAATCAGTACGATGTAGAAGGCTTAGTTTCAAATCCGAGGGAAACACATGATAAAGATTCAAATACTCGCAATATAAATGAAATAGCTTCAAATGCAGACGAAACAAACGAGTTATATTCTAATTCATGCGAAACACATGATTTAGCTTCAAATCAGTGCGACGTAGAAGGCATAGCTTCAAATCAATGCGAATAAAATGGTTTAGTTTCAGCTACTTGTGATAAACGTGATTTAGCTTCAACTGCATGCGAAACAATCGAGATAGATTCAAATTAATGCGAAGTAGAAGGCTAATCTTCAAATCCATGCGAATCAAATGGTTTGGCTTCAAATACTTGCGTTATAAATGAAATAGCTTCATTTAGCTTCACACCTATACGATGTAGAAGGATTAGCTTCAAATACATGCGAAACAAATGATTCAGTTTCAAATACTTGCGATTTAAGTGATATAGCTTCTAACGCAGGCTAAACAAACGAGTTAGCTTCAAATCAATGCGATGTAGAAGATTTAGCTTCAAATCCATGCAAAACACATGATTAGGGTTCAAATCAATTCTATGTAGAAGGTTTAGCTTCATATACAAGCGAAACACATGATTTAGCTTAAAATCAATGCGATGTAGAAGGTTTAGCTTCAAATCCACGCGGAACAAACGATTGAGCTTCAAACACTTCGCAAATAGGTGATATAGCTTCAGCTGCATGTGACACAAACGAGTTAGCTTCAAGTCCATGCGAAACACATGATTAAGCTTCAAATCAACACGATGTAGAAGGTTTAGCTTCAAATCCATGCGACACAAATTATTTAGCGTCAGATACTTGCGATATAAGTGATATAGCTTCAAATGCAGGGAAACAATCGAGTTAGCTTCAAATTCATGCAAAACACACGAATAAGCTTCAAATCAATGCGATGTAGAAGGTTTAGCATCAAATCCATTCGAAGCAAATGGTTTAGGTACAACTACTTGTGATTATACGTTATTTAGATTTAACTGCATGCGCAACGAACGAGCTAGCTTCACATCCAAGCGAAACACATGATTTAGCTTCAAATGAATGCGAAGTAGAAGGCTCAGCATCAAATCCATGCGAAACACATGATTAAGATTCACATCAAAGCGATGTAGATGGTTTGCTTCAAATCCATGCGATACACAAGATTTAGCTTCAAGTCAATGCGATGTAGAAGGCGTAGCTTCAAAGCCATGCGAAACAAATGGTTTAGCTAGAAATGCTTGTGATATACATTATTTAGCTACAACTGCATGTGAAACAAACGTGTTAGCTTCAAATCCATGCGATACACACGATTTAGCTTCAAATCAATGCGATGTAGAAGGTTTAGCTTCAAATCCAAGCGAAACACATGATTTAGGTTCAAATACTTGCGATACAAGTGATATAGTTTCAAATGGAGGCGAAACGAACGAGTTACCTTCAAATTCAGGCGAAACACATGATTTAGCTGCAAATCAATGCGATGTAGAAGGTTTAGCTTCAAATCCATGCGATACACTAGATTTAGCTTCAAATCAATGCGATGTAAAAGGTTCTGCTTCAAATCCATACGACACATATGATTTAGCTTCAAATACTTGCGATATAAGTGATATAGCTTCAAAAGCTAGAGGAACAAACGAGGTAGCTTCAATTCCATGCGAAACAAATGATTTAGCTTCAAGTCAATGCGATGTCGAAGGTTTAGCTTCAAATCAATAAGAGGTAGAAGGTTTAGCTTCAAATCAATAGAACATAGAAGGGTTAGCTTCAAATCAATGCGATGTAGAAGGTTTAGCTTCAAATCCATACGAAACACATGATTTAGCTTGAAATCAATTCGAAGGACATGGATTAGATTCAAATCCATGCGAAACAAATGATTTAGCTTCAAATGAATGCGAAGTAGAAGGCTCAGCATCAAATCCATGCGAAACACATGATTAAGATTACAGCAAAGCGATGTAGATGGTTTGATTCAAATGCATGCGATGCACAAGATTTAGCTTCAAGTCAATGCGATGTAGTAGGTTCAGCTTCAAATCCATGCGATATAAGTGATATAGCTTCAAAAGCAGGAGGAACAAACGAGGTAGCTTCAATTCCATGCGAAACAAATGATTTAGCTTCAAATCAATGCGAAGTAGAAGGCGTAGCTTCAAATCCATGCGAATCAAATGGGTTAGCTACAAATACTTGTGATATACATTATTTAGCTACAACTGCATGCGAAACGAACGAGTTAGCTTCAAGTCCATGCGAAACACATGATTCAAATGCAAATCAATGCGAAGTAGAAGGTTTAGATTCAAATCCATGCCAAACACATGATTTAGATTCAAATCCATGGGATGTAGATGGTTTAGCTTCAAATCCATGCGAAACACATTATTTAGCTGCAAATCAGTGCGATGTAGTAGGTTCAGCTTCAAATCCATGCGGCACATATGATTTAGCTTCAAATACTTGCGATATATGTGATATAGTTTCAAATCGAGGCGAAACGAACGAGTTAGCTTCAAATTCATGCGAAACACATGATTTAGCTGCAAATCAATGCGATGTAGAAGGTTTAGCTTCAAATCCATGCGATACACTAGATTTTGCTTTAAATCAATGCGATGTAGAAGGTTCCGCTTCAAATCCATACGACACATATGATTTAGCTTCAAATACTTGCGATATAAGTGATATAGCTTCAAAAGCTAGAGGAACAAACGAGGTAGCTTCAATTCCATGCGAAACAAATGATTTAGCTTCAAATCAATGCGAAGTGGAAGGCTTAGCTTCAAATTCATGCGAAACAAATGGTTTAGCTACAAATACTTATGATATACATTATTTAGCTACAGCTACATGCGAAACAAACGAGTTAGCATCAAATCCATGCGAAACACATGATTAAGCTTCAAATTAATGCGATGTAGATGGTTTGCTTCAAATCCATGCGAAACACATTATTTAGCTGCAAATCAGTGCGATGTAGTTGGTTCAGCTTCAAATCCATGCGGCACATATGATTTAGCTTCAAATACTTGCGATATAAGTGATATAGCTTCAAAAGCTAGAGGAACAAACGAGGTAGCTTCAATTCTATGCGAAACAAATGATTTAGCTTCAAATCAATGCGAAGTAGAAGGCGTAGCTTCAAATCCATGCGAATCAAATGGTTTAGCTACAAATACTTGTGATATACATTATTTAGCTACAACTGCATGCGAAACGAACGAGTTAGCTTCAAATCCATGCGAAACACATGATTCAAATGCAAATC
The DNA here is from genome assembly GCF_051020955.1 of Megalopta genalis. Classification (NCBI taxonomy): domain Eukaryota; kingdom Metazoa; phylum Arthropoda; class Insecta; order Hymenoptera; family Halictidae; genus Megalopta; species Megalopta genalis. Next base: position 30,745 of record NW_027476440.1, on the reverse strand, counting down.
AATGCGAAGTAGAAGGTTTAGCTTGAAATCCATGCCAAACAAATGATTTAGCTTCAAATGAATGCGAAGTAGAAGGCTCAGCATCAAATCCATGCGAAACACATGATTAAGATTACATCAAAGCGATGTAGATGGTTTGCTTCAAATCCATGCGATGCACAAGATTTAGCTTCAAGTCAATGCGATGTAGAAGGTTCAGCTTCAAATCCATGCGCTATAAGTGATATAGCTTCAAAAGCAGGAGGAACAAACGAGGTAGCTTCAATTCCATGCGAAACAAATGATTTAGCTTCAAATCAATGCGAAGTTGAAGGCTTAGCATCTAATCCATGCGAAATAAATGAGTTACCATCAAATATTTGCGATATAAATGAAATAGTTTCAAATCCAGGCAAAACAAATGATTTAGCACAGGAACTTGCGACATGAGAGATATAGCTGCAAATGCAGGGGAAACAAACGTGTTAGCTCAAATTCTATGCGAAGCAAATGATTTAGCTACAAATACTTGTGATATACATTATGTACCTACAACTGTATGCGAAACAAACGAGTTAGCTTCAAATCCATGCGAAACACATAATTTATCCTGCAAATCAATGCGATGTAGAAGGTTTATCTTCAAATCCATGCGATACACAAGCTTTAGCTTCAAATCAATGCGATGAAGTAGGTTCAGCTTCAAATCCATGCGACACATATGATTTAGCTTCAAATACTTGCGATATAAGTGATATAGCTTCAAAAGCAGGAGGAACAAACGAGGTAGCTTCAATTCCATGCGAAACAAATGATTTAGCTTCAACAATGCGAAGTAGAAGGTTTAGCTTCAAATCCATGCGAAACAAATGGTTTAGCTAGAAATGCTTGTGATATACATTATTTAGCTACAACTGCATGTGAAACAAACGAGTTAGCTTCAAATCCATGCGATACACACGATTTAGCTTCAAATCAATGCGATGTAGAAGGTTTAGCTTCAAATCCAAGCGAAACACATGATTTAGGTTCAAATACTTGCGATATAAGTGATATAGTTTCAAATGGAGGCGAAACGAACGAGTTACCTTCAAATTCATGCGAAACACATGATTTAGCTGCAAATCAATGCGATGTAGAAGGTTAGCTTCAAATCCATGCGATATAAGTGATATAGCTTCAAAAGCAAGAGGAACAAACGAGTTAGCTTCAAATCCATGCGAAACACACGATTTATCTTCAAATCAATGCGATGTCGAAGGTTTAGCTTCAAATCAATGCGATGTCGAAGGTTTAGCTTCAAATCAATAAGAGGTAGAAGGTTTAGCATCAATCAATAGAATATAGAAGGTTTAGCTTCAAATCAATGCGATGAAGAAGGTTAGCTTCAAATCCTTACGAAACAAATGATTTAGCTTCAGTCAATGCGATGTAGTAGGTTCAGCTTCAAATCCATGCGATATAAGTGATATAGCTTCAAACGCAGGAGGATCAAACGAGGTAGCTTCAATTCCATGCGAAACAAATGATTTAGCTTCAAATCAATGCGAAGTGGAATGTTTAGCTTCAAATCCAAGCGAAACACATGATTTAGCTTCAAATACTTGCGATATAAGTGATCTAGCTTCAAATACAGGCGTAACGAACGAGTTAGCTTCAAATCCATGCGAAACACATGATTCAAATGCAAATCAATGCGATGTAGAAGGTTTAGCTTCAAATCCATGCCAAACACATGATTTAGGTTCAAATCCATGGGAAGTAGAAGGTTTAGCTTCAAATCCATGCGAAACACATTATTTAGCTGCAAATCAGTGCAATGTAGTAGGTTCAGCTTCAAATCCATGCGGCACATATGATTTAGCTTCAAATACTTGCGATATAAGTTATATAGCTTCAAAAGCAGGAGGAACAAACGAGGTAGCTTCAATTCCATGCGAAATAAATGATTTCGCTTCAAATCAATGCGAAGTAGAAGGCGTAGCTTCAAATCCATGCGAATCAAATGGTTTAGCTACAAATACTTGTGATATACATTATTTAGCTACAACTGCATGCGAAACGAACGAGTTAGCTTCAAATCCATGCGAAACACACGACTTAGCTTCAAATCAATGCGATGTAGAATGTTTAGCTTCAAATCCAAGCGAAACACATGATTTAGATTCAAATACTTGCGATATAAGTGATCTAGCTTCAAATACAGGCGAAACGAACGAGTTAGCTTCAAATCCATGCGAAACACATGATTCAAATGCAAATCAATGCGAAGTAGAAGGCGCAGTTTCAAATCCATGCGAATAAAATGGTTTTAGCTACAAATACTTGTGATATACATTATTTAGCTACAACTGCATGCGAAACGAACGAGTTAGCTTCAAATCCATGCGAAACACACGATTTAGCTTCAAATCAATGCGATGTAGAATGCTTAGCTTCAAATCCAAGCGAAACACATGATTTAGCTTCAAATACTTGCGATATAAGTGATCTAGCTTCAAATACAGGCGTAACGAACGAGTTAGCTTCAAATCCATGCGAAACACATGATTCAAATGCAAATCAATGCGAAGTAGAAGGTTTAGCTTCAAATCCATGCCAAACACATGATTTAGGTTCAAATCCATGGGAAGTAGAAGGTTTAGCTTCAAATCCATGCGAAACACATTATTTAGCTGCAAATCAGTGCAATGTAGTAGGTTCAGCTTCAAATCCATGCGGCACATATGATTTAGCTTCAAATACTTGCGATATAAGTGATATAGCTTCAAAAGCTAGAGGAACAAACGAGGTAGCTTCAATTCCATGCGAAACAAATGATTTAGCTTCAAATCAATGCGAAGTGGAAGGCTTAGCTTCAAATTCATGCGAAACAAATGGTTTAGCTACAAATACTTGTGATATACATTATTTAGCTACAACTGCATGCGAAACAAACGAGTTAGCATAAAATCCATGCGATACACAAGATTTAGCTTCAAATCAATGCGATGTAGTAGGTTCAGCTTCAATTCCATGCGATATAAGTGATATAGCTTCAAAAGCAGGAGGAACAAACGAGTTAGCTTCAAACCCATGCGAAACACACGATTTATCTTCAAATCAATGCGATGTCGAAGGTTTAGCTTCAAATCAATAAGAGGTAGAAGGTTTAGCTTCAAATCAATAGAATATAGAAGGGTTAGCTTCAAATCAATGCGATGTAGAAGGTTTAGCTTCAAATCCATACGAAACACATGATTTAGCTTGAAATCAATTCGAAGGGCATGGATTAGATTCAAATCCATGCGAAACAAATGATTTAGCTTCAAATCAATGCGAAGTAGAAGGCGTAGCTTCAAATCCATGCGAATCAAATGGTTTAGCTACAAATACTTGTGATATACATTATTTAGCTACAACTGCATGCGAAACGAACGAGTTAGCTTCAAATCCATGCGAAACACATGATTCAAATGCAAATCAATGCGAAGTAGAAGGTTTAGCTTGAAATCCATGCCAAACAAATGATTTAGCTTCAAATGAATGCGAAGTAGAAGGCTCAGCATCAAATCCATGCGAAACACATGATTAAGATTACATCAAAGCGATGTAGATGGTTTGCTTCAAATCCATGCGATGCACAAGATTTAGCTTCAAGTCAATGCGATGTAGAAGGTTCAGCTTCAAATCCATGCGCTATAAGTGATATAGCTTCAAAAGCAGGAGGAACAAACGAGGTAGCTTCAATTCCATGCGAAACAAATGATTTAGCTTCAAATCAATGCGAAGTTGAAGGCTTAGCATCTAATCCATGCGAAATAAATGAGTTACCATCAAATATTTGCGATATAAATGAAATAGCTTCAAATCCAGGCAAAACAAATGATTTAGCACAGGAACTTGCGACATGAGAGATATAGCTGCAAATGCAGGGGAAACAAACGTGTTAGCTCAAATTCTATGCGAAGCAAATGATTTAGCTACAAATACTTGTGATATACATTATGTACCTACAACTGTATGCGAAACAAACGAGTTAGCTTCAAATCCATGCGAAACACATAATTTATCCTGCAAATCAATGCGATGTAGAAGGTTTATCTTCAAATCCATGCGATACACAAGCTTTAGCTTCAAATCAATGCGATGAAGTAGGTTCAGCTTCAAATCCATGCGACACATATGATTTAGCTTCAAATACTTGCGATATAAGTGATATAGCTTCAAATGATTTAGCTTCAAATCAATGCGAAGTAGAAGGTTTAGCTTCAAATCCATGCGAAACAAATGGTTTAGCTAGAAATGCTTGTGATATACATTATTTAGCTACAACTGCATGTGAAACAAACGAGTTAGCTTCAAATCCATGCGATACACACGATTTAGCTTCAAATCAATGCGATGTAGAAGGTTTAGCTTCAAATCCAAGCGAAACACATGATTTAGGTTCAAATACTTGCGATATAAGTGATATAGTTTCAAATGGAGGCGAAACGAACGAGTTACCTTCAAATTCATGCGAAACACATGATTTAGCTGCAAATCAATGCGATGTAGAAGGTTTAGCTTCAAATCCATGCGATATAAGTGATATAGCTTCAAAAGCAAGAGGAACAAACGAGTTAGCTTCAAATCCATGCGAAACACACGATTTATCTTCAAATCAATGCGATGTCGAAGGTTTAGCTTCAAATCAATGCGATGTCGAAGGTTTAGCTTCAAATCAATAAGAGGTAGAAGGTTTAGCATCAAATCAATAGAATATAGAAGGTTTAGCTTCAAATCAATGCGATGAAGAAGGTTTAGCTTCAAATCCTTACGAAACAAATGATTTAGCTTCAAGTCAATGCGATGTAGTAGGTTCAGCTTCAAATCCATGCGATATAAGTGATATAGCTTCAAACGCAGGAGGATCAAACGAGGTAGCTTCAATTCCATGCGAAACAAATGATTTAGCTTCAAATCAATGCGAAGTGGAATGTTTAGCTTCAAATCCAAGCGAAACACATGATTTAGCTTCAAATACTTGCGATATAAGTGATCTAGCTTCAAATACAGGGGAAACGAACGAGTTAGCTTCAAATCCATGCGAAACACATGATTCAAATGCAAATCAATGCGAAGTATAATGTTTAGCTTCAAATCCATGCCAAACACATGATTTAGATTCAAATACTTGCGATATAAGTGATATAGCTTCAAAAGCTGGTGGAACAAACGAGGTAGCTTCAATTCCATGCGAAACAAATGATTTAGCTTCAAATCAATGCGAAGTGGTAGGCTTAGCTTCAAATTCGTGCGAAACAAATGGTTTAGCTACAAATAGTTGTGATATACATTATTTAGCTACAGCTGCATGCGAAACAAACGAGTTAGCATCAAATCCATGCGAAACACATGATTAAGCTTCAAATTAATGCGATGTAGATGGTTTGCTTCAAATCCATGCGATACACAAGATTTAGCTTCAAATCAATGCGATGTAGTAGGTTCAGCTTCAAATCCATGCGATATAAGTGATATAGCTTCAAAAGCAAGAGGAACAAACGAGTCAGCTTCAAATCCATGCGGCACATATGATTTAGCTTCACAAACTTGCGATATAAGTGATATATTTTCAAATGGAGGCGAAACGAACGAGTTAGCTTCAAATTCATGCGAAACACATGATTTAGATGCAAATCAATGCGATGTAGAAGGTTTAGCTTCAAATCCAATCGAAACACATGATATAGGTTCTAATACTTGCGATATAAGTGATATAGCTTCAAATACAGGCGAAACAAACGAGTTAGCCTCAAATCCATGCGAAACACACGATTTAGCTGCAAATCAGTGCGATGTAGTAGGTTCAGCTTCAAATCCATGCGGCACATATGATTTAGCTTCAAATACTTGCGATATAAGTGATATAGTTTCAAATGGAGGCGAAACAAACGAGTTAGCCTCAAATCTATGCGAAACATACGATTTAGCTTCAAATCAATGCGATGTAGAATGTTTAGCTTCAAATCCAAGCGAAACACATGATTTAGCTTCAAATACTTGCGATATAAGTGATCTAGCTACAAATACAGGCGAAACGAACGAGTTAGCTTCAAATCCATGCGAAACACATGATTCAAATGCAAATCAATGCGAAGTAGAAGGTTTAGCTTCAAATCCATGCCAAACACATGATTTAGATTCAAATCCTTGGAATGTAGAAGGTTTAGCTTCAAATCCATGCGAAACACATTATTTAGCTGCAAATCAGTGCAAAGTAGAAGTTTCAGGTTCAAATCCATGCGATTCAAATGGTTCATCTTCAAATACTTGTGAAAGACATGATTTAGCTTCAACTGCATGCGAAACAATCGAGTTAGCTTCAAATCAATTCGATGTAGAAAGTTTAGCTACAAATCCATGCGAAACAAATGGTTTAGATACAAATACTTGTGATATACATTGTTTAGCTACAACTGCATGCGAAACAAACGAGTTATCTTCAAATCCATGCGAAACACACGATTTAGCTTCAAATCAATGCGATGTAGAAGGTTTAGCTTCAAATCCAAGCGAAACACATGATTTAGCTTCAAATACTTGCGATATGTGATATAGCTTCAAAAGCTGGAGGAACAAACGAGGTAGCTTCAATTCCATGCGAAACAAATGATTTAGCTTCAAATCAATGCGAAGTGGTAGGCTTAGCTTCAAATTCGTGCGAAACAAATGGTTTAGCTACAAATACTTGTGATATACATTATTTAGCTGCAGCTGCATGCGAAACAAACGAGTTAGCATCAAATCCATGCGAAACACATGATTAAGCTTCAAATTAATGCGATGTAGATGGTTTGCTTCAAATCCATGCGATACACAAGATTTAGCTTCAAATCAATGCGATGTAGTAGGTTCAGCTTCAAATCCATGCGATATAAGTGATATAGCTTCAAAAGCAAGAGGAACAAACGAGTTAGCTTCAAATCCATGCGAAACACACGATTTATCTTCAAATCAATGCGATGTCGACGGTTTAGCTTCAAATCAATGCGATGTCGAAGGTTTAGCTTCAAATCAATAAGAGGTAGAAGGTTTAGCTTCAAATCAATAGAATATAGATGGTTTAGCTTCAAATCAATGCGATGAAGAAGGTTTAGCTTCAAATCCTTACGAAACAAATGATTTAGCTTCAAATGAATGCGAAGTAGAAGGCTCAGCATCAAATCCATGCGAAACACATGATTAAGATTCACATCAAAGCGATGTAGATGGTTTGCTTCAAATCCATGCGATACACAAGATTTAGCTTCAAGTCAATGCGATGTAGTAGGTTCAGCTTCAAATCCATGCGATATAAGTGATATAGCTTCAAACGCAGGAGGATCAAACGAGGTAGCTTCAATTCCATGCGAAACAAATGATTTCGCTTCAAATCAATGCGAAGTAGAATGTTTAGCTTCAAATCCAAGCGAAACACATGATTTAGCTTCAAATACTTGCGATATAAGTGATCTAGCTTCAAATACAGGCGAAACGAACGAGTTAGCTTCAAATCCATGCGAAACACATGATTCAAATGAAAATCAATGCGAAGTAGAAGGTTTAGCTTCAAATCCGTGCCAAACACATGATTTAGATTCAAATCCATGGGATGTAGAAGGTTTAGCTTCTAATCCATGTGAAACACATTATTTAGCTGCAAATCAGTGCGATGTAGTAGGTTCAGCTTCAAATCCATGCGGCACATATGATTTAGCTTCAAATACTTGCGATATAAGTTATATATTTTCAAATGGAGGCGAAACGAACGAGTTAGCTTCAAATTCATGCGAAACACATGATTTAGCTGCAAATCAATGCGATGTAGAAGGTTTAGCTTCAAATCCAATCGAAACACATGATTTAGGTTCAAATACTTGCGATATAAGTGATATAGCTTCAAATACGGGCGAAACAAACGAGTTAGCCCCAAATCCATGCGAAACACACGATTTAGCTTCAAATCAATGTGATGTAGAATGTTTAGCTTCAAATCCAAGCGAAACACATGATTTAGCTTCAAATACTTGCGATATAAGTGATCTAGCTTCAAATGCAAGCGAAACGAACGAGTTAGCTTCAAATCCATGCGAAACACATGATTCAAATGCAAATCAATGCGAAGTAGAAGGTTTAGCTTCAAATCCATGCCAAACACATGATTTAGTTTCAAATCCTTGGGATGTAGAAGGTTTAGCTTCAAATCCATGCGAAACACATTATTTAGCTGCAAATCAGTGCGATGTAGTAGGTTCAGCTTCAAATCCATGCGGCACATATGATTTAGCTTCAAATCAATGCGAAGTGGAAGGCTTAGCTTCAAATTCATGCGAAACAAATGGTTTAGCTACAAATACTTGTGACATACATTATTTAGATACAACTGCATGCGAAACAAACGAGTTAGCATCAAATCCATGCGAAACACATGATTAAGCTTCAAATCAATGCGATGTAGATGGTTTGCTTCAATCCATGCCATACACAAGATTTAGCTTCAAATCAATGTGATTTAGTAGGTTCAGCTTCAAAACCATGCGATATAAGTGATATAGCTACAAAAGCAGGAGGAACAAACGAGTTAGCTTCAAATCCATGCGAAACACACGATTTATCTTCAAATCAATGCGATGTCGAAAGTTTAGCTTCAAATCAATAAGAGGTACAGGTTTAGCTTCAAATCAATAGAATATAGAAGGTTTAGCTTCAAATCAATAGAACATAGAAGGTTTAGCTTCAAATCAATAGAATATAGAAGGTTTAGCTTCAAATCAATGCGATGTAGAAGGTTTAGCTTCAAATCCATGCGAAACACATTATTTAGCTGCGAATCAGTGCGATGTAGTAGGTTCAGCTTCAAATCCATGCGGCACATATGATTTAGATTCAAATACTTGCGGTATAAGTGATATAGTTTCAAATGGAGGCGAAACGAACGACTTACCTTCAAATTCATGCGAAACACATGATTTAGTTGCAAATCAATGCGATGTAGATGGTTTAGCTTCAAATCATGCGATACACTAGATTTAGCTTCAAATCAATGCGATGTAGAAGGTTTAGCTTCAAATCCAAGCGAAACACATGATTTAGCTTCAAATACTTGCGATATAAGTGATCTAGCTTCAAATACAGGCGAAACGAACGAGTTAGCTTTAAATCCATGCGAAACACATGATTCAAATGCAAACCAGTGCGAAGTAGAAGTGCGAAGAAGAAGCTTCAAATGCGGGCGAAACAAACGAGTTAGCTTCGAATCCAAGCGAAACATATGATTTAGCTTCAAATACTTGTGATATACATGATTTTAATTCAGTTGCATTCGAAACAAACCAGTTAGCTTCAAATCCATGTGAAACAAATGATTTAGTTTCGATTCAATTTCTGGTAGAAGGATATATCGCTTCAAATCCATGCGAAACAAATGATGTATGTTCAAATACTCTCGATATTAGTGATATAGCTTCAAATGCAGACGAAACAAACGAGTTAGCATCGAATCCATGCGAAACAAATGATTTAGGTTCAGATACTTGCAACAAGAGTGATATAGTTTCAACTGCAGGGGAAACAAACAAGTTAGCTTCAAATCTATGCTAAACACATGATACGGCTTCAAATCAATGCTATGTAGAAGGTTCAGCATCAAATCGAAGCGAAAAAAATGATTTTGCTTCAGATACTTGCGATATAAGTGATATAGCTTCAAATGCAGACGAATCAAACGAGTTAGCTTCAAAATCCATGCGATACACATGATTTAGCTTCAAATCAATGCGAAACTCATGATTTAGCTTCAGATCAATGCGAACTAGATGTCTTAGCATCAAAACCATGCGAAACAAATGATTAACCTTCAAATCAATGCGAAGTAGAAGGCTTAGCTTCAAATCCATGCGAACCGAAAGATTTAGTTTCAAATATTTGCGAATATGAGGGATAGAGCTTCAAATGCATGCGAAACAAACGAGTTAGCTTCAAATCCATGCGAAACACATGATTTAGCTTCAAATCAATGCGAAGTAGAAGGGTTAGCTTCAAATCCATGCGGAACAAATGATTTATGTTCAAATACTCTCGATATTAGTGATATAGCTTCAAATGCAGACGAAACAAACGAGTTAGCATCGAATCCATGCGAAACAAATGATTTAGCTTCAGATACTTGCTATATAAATGATATAGCTTCAAATGCAGGGGAAACAAACGTGTTAGCTTCAAATCCAAGCGAAACACGTGATTTAGCAGCAAATCAATGCGATGTAGAAGGTTTAGCTTCAAATCCATGAAAAACCAATGATTTTGCTTTAGATACATGCGATATAAGTGATATAGCTTCAAATACAGACGAAACAAACGAGTTAGCTTCAAATCCAAGCGAAACACATGACTTAGCTCCAAATCAATGTGATTTAGAAGGATCAGCTTCAAATCCATGCGAAACAAACAATTGAGCTTCAAACACTTCGGATATAGGTGATACAGCTTCAGCTGCATGCGAAACAAACGAGTTAGCTTCAAGTCCATGAGAAACACATGATTTAGCTGCAAATCAATGCGATGTAGAAGGTTTAGCTTCAAAACCATGCGAAACAAATGATTTAGCATCAGATAGTTGCGATATAAGTGATATAGCTTCAAATGCAGACGAAACAAACGAGTTAGCTTCAAATCCAAGCGAATCACATGATTTATCTTCAAATCAATGTGATTTAGAAGGATTAACTTCAAATCCATGCGAAACAAACGATTGAGCTTCAAACACTTCGGATATAGGTGATACAGCTTCAGCTGCATGCGAAACAAACGAGTTAGCTTCAAGTCCATGCGAAACACATGAATTAGCTGCAAATAAATGCGATGTAGAAGGTTTAGCTTAAAATCCGTGCCAAACACATGATTTAGATTCAAATCCATGGGATGTAGAAGGTTTAGCTTCTAATCCATGTGAAACACATTATTTAGCTGCAAATCAGTGCGATGTAGTAGGTTCAGCTTCAAATCCATGCGGCACATATGATTTAGCTTCAAATACTTGCGATATAAGTTATATATTTTCAAATGGAGGCGAAACGAACGAGTTAGCTTCAAATTCATGCGAAACACATGATTTAGCTGCAAATCAATGCGATGTAGAAGGTTTAGCTTCAAATCCAATCGAAACACATGATTTAGGTTCAAATACTTGCGATATAAGTGATATAGCTTCAAATACAGGCGAAACAAACGAGTTAGCCCCAAATCCATGCGAAACACACGATTTAGCTTCAAATCAATGTGATGTAGAATGTTTAGCTTCAAATCCAAGCGAAACACATGATTTAGCTTCAAATACTTGCGATATAAGTGATCTAGCTTCAAATACAAGCGAAACGAACGAGTTAGCTTCAAATCCATGCGAAACACATGATTTAGCTGCAAATCAGTGCGATGTAGTAGGTTCAGCTTCAAATCCAAGCGGCACATATGATTTAGCTTCAAATACTTGCGATATAAGTGATATAGTTTCAAATGGAGGCGAAACGAACGAGTTAGCTTCAAATTCATGCGAAACACATGATTTAGCTGCAAATCAATGCGATGTAGAAGGTTTAGCTTCAAATCCAATCGAAACACATGATTTAGCTTCAAATACTTGCGATATAAGTGATATAGCTTCAAAAGCTAGAGGAACAAACGAGGTAGCTTCAATTCCATGCGAAACAAATGATTTAGCTTCAAATCAATGCGAAGTGGTAGGCTTAGCTTCAAATTCGTGCGAAACAAATGGTTTAGCTACAAATACTTGTGATATACATTATTTAGCTACAGCTGCATGCGAAACGATCGAGTTAGCTTCAAATCCATGCGAAACACATGATTTAGCTGCAGATCAATGCGATGTAGAAGGTTTAACTTCAAATCAATAAGAGGTAGAAGGTTTAGCTTCAAATCAAAGCGATGTAGAAGGTTTAGCTTCAAATCCATACGAAACACATGATTTAGCTTCAAATCATTTCGAAGGACTTGGCTTAGATTCAAATCCATGCGAAACAAGTGATTTAGCTTCAAATCAATGCGAAGTAGAAGGCTTAGCTTCAAATCCATGCGAAACACGTGATTTTGCTTCCAACTAATGGGAAGTAGAAGGCTTAGCTTCAAATCCATGCGAAACATATGGTTTAGCTTCAAATCGTTGTGATATACGTTATTTAGATTTAACTGCATGCGCAACGAACGAGTTAGCTTCAAATCCATACGATACACAAGATTTAGCTACAAATCAATGCGATGTAGAAGGTTTAGCTTCAAATCTATGCGATACACAAGATTTAGCTTCAAATCAATGCGATGTATAAGGTTTAGCTTCAAATCCAAGCGAAAGACATGATTTAGCTTTAAATACTTGCGATATAAGTGATGTAGCTTCAAAAGCAGGAGGAACAATCGAGTTAGCTTCAATTCCATGCCGAACAAATGATTCAGCTTCAAATCAATGCGAAGTAAAAGGCTTAGCTTCAAATCCATGCGAAACGAATGATTTGGATTGAAATACTTGAGTATATAAGTGATATAGATTCAACTGCATGCGAAACAAAAGAGTTATCTTCAAATCCAAGAGAAACACATGATTTAACTTCAAGTCAAGGCGAAGTAGAAGGCTTAGCTTCAAATCCATGCGAAACGAATGATTTGGCTTGAAATACTTGAGAATATAAGTGATATAGATTCAACTGCAGGGGAAACAAACGAGTTAGCTTCAAATCGATGCTAAACACATGATACAGCTTCAAATCAATGCTATGTAGAAGGTTCAGCATCAAATCCAAGCGAAAAAAATGATTTAGCTTCAGATACTTGCGATATGAGTGATATAGCTTCAAATGCAGACGAATCAAACGAGTTAGCTTCAAAATCCATGCTATACAGTTGACTTAGCTTCAAATAAATGGGAAGTAGTAGTCTTAGCATCAAATCCATGCGGACCAAATGATTTAGCTTCAGATACTTGCGATATAAGTGATACAGCTTCAAATGCAGACGAAACAAACGAGTTAGCTTCAAATCCAAGCGAAATACATAATTTAGCTTCAAATCAATGCGATGCAGGTTCAGCTTCAATTCCATGCGAAACAAATGATTTAGCTTCAAATCAACTCGAAGTACAAGGATTAGATTCAAATCCGTGCGAAACACATGATTTAGCTTCAAATTTATGAGAAGCACATGGTTTAGATTCGTATATTTGCGAAACGAATAGTTTAGATTGAAATACTTGTGATATACATGATTCAGATACAACTGCATGCAAAACAAACGAGATAGCTTCAAATCCAAGCGAAACACATGATTTAGCAGCAAATCAATGCGATGTAGAAGGTTTAGTTTCAAATCCATGAAAAACCAATGATTTTGCTTTAGATACATGCGATATAAGTGATATAGCTTCAAATACAGACGAAACAAACGAGTTAGCTTCAAATCCAAGCGAAACACATGACTTAGCTCCAAGTCAATGTGATTTAGAAGGATCAGCTTCAAATCCATGCGAAACAAACAATTGAGCTTCAAACACTTCGGATATAATTGATACAGCTTTAGCTGCATGCGAAACAAACGAGTTAGCTTCAAGTCCATGAGAAACACATGATTTAGCTGCAAATCAATGCGATGTAGAAGGTTTAGCTTCAAAACCATGCGAAACAAATGATTTAGCATCAGATACTTGCGATATAAGTGATATAGCTTCAAATGCAGACGAAACAAACGAGTTAGCTTCAAATCCATGCGGAGCAAAGGGTTTAACATCAAATACTTGTGATATACATGAATCAGTTTCAACTGCATGTGTAACAAACGAGTTAGTTTCAAATTCAAACGAAAAACATTATTTAGCTTCAAATCAATGCCATGTAGAATGTTTGGCTTCAATTCCATGCGAAACAAGTGATTGCTTTCAAATGCAAACGAATCAAACGAGTTAGCTTCAAAATCCATGCGAAACACATGATTTAAGTTCAAAACAATACGAAGTAGAAGACTTAGCTTCAAAACCATGCGAAGCAAATGATTTAGGTTCAGATACTTGCGATATCAGTGATATAGCTTCAAATGCGGGCGAAACAAACGAGTTAGCTTCGAATCCAAGCGAAACATATGATTTAGCTTCAAATACTTGTGATATACATGATTTTAATTCAGTTGCATTCGAAACAAACCAGTTAGCTTCAAATCCATGTGAAACAAATGATTTAGTTTCGATTCAATTTCTGGTAGAAGGATATATCGCTTCAAATCCATGCGAAACAAATGATTTATGTTCAAATACTCTAGATATTAGTGATATAGCTTCAAATGCAGACGAAACAAACGAGTTAGCATCGAATCCATGCGAAACAAATGATTTAGCTTCAGATACTTTCTATATAAATGATATAGCTTCAAATGTAGGAGAAACAAACGTGTTAGCTTCAAATCCATGCAAAACACATGATTAAGCTTCAAATCAATTCTATGTAGAAGGTTTAGCATCAAATCCAAGCGAAACAAATGATTTAGCTTCAAACACTTTTGATATAAGCGATATAGCTTGAAATGCAGACGAATCAAACGAGTTAGCTTGAAAATCCATGCGATACGCATGATTTAGCTTCAAATCAATTCGAAGTAGAAGGATTAGCTTCAAATCCACGCGAATCAAATGATTTAGGATCAAATCTATAAGATGTAGACGGTTTAGCTTCAAATCAATGCTATGTAGCTGGTTTAGCTTCATATCTGTGCGAAACAAATGATTTAGCTTCAAATACTCTCGATATTAGTGATATAGCTTCAAATGAAGAAGAAACAATCGAGTTATCTTCAAATCCATGCGAAACAATAGATTTAGTTTCAAATCAACTCGAAGTACAAGGATTAGATTCAAATCCATGCGAAACACATGATTTAGCTTCAAATTCACGAGAAGCACATGGTTTAGATTCGTATATTTGCGAAACGAATAGTTTAGATTCAAATACTTGTGATATACATGATTCAGATACAACTGCATGCAAAACAAACGAGATAGCTTCAAATCCAAGCGAAACACATGATTTAGCAGCAAATCAATGCGATGCAGAAGGTTTAGCTTCAAATCCATGAAAAACCAATGATTTTGCTTTAGATACTTGCGATATAAGTGATATAGCTTCAAAAGCTGGAGGAATAAACGAGGTAGCTTCAATTCCATGCGAAACAAATGATTTAGCTTCAAATCAATGCGAAGTGGAAGGCTTAGCTTCAAATTCATGCGAAACAAATGGTTTAGCTACAAATACTTGTGACATACATTATTTAGATACAACTGCATGCGAAACAAACGAGTTAGCATCAAATCCATGCGAAACACATGATTAAGCTTCAAATCAATGCGATGTAGATGGTTTGCTTCAATCCATGCCATACACAAGATTTAGCTTCAAATCAATGTGATTTAGTAGGTTCAGCTTCAAAACCATGCGATATAAGTGATATAGCTTCAAATGCAGACGAATCAAACGAGTTAGCTTCAAAATCCATGCGATACACATGATTTAGCTTCGAATCAATGCGAAACTCATGATTTAGCTTCAGATCAATGCGAACTAGATGTCTTAGCTTCAAAACCATGCGAAACAAATGATTAACCTTCAAATCAATGCGAAGTAGAAGGCCTAGCTTCAAATCCATGCGAACCGAAAGATTTAGTTTCAAATATTTGCGAATATGAGGGATAGAGCTTCAAATGCATGCGAAACAAACGAGTTAGCTTCAAATCCATGCGAAACACATGATTTAGCTTCAAATCAATGCGAAGTAGAAGGGTTAGCTTCAAATCCATGCGGAACAAATGATTTAGCTTCAAATACTTGCGATGTAAGTGATATAGTTTCAAATGCAGGCGAAACAAACGAGATAGCTTCAAATCCATGCGAAACAAATGATTTATGTTCAAATACTCTCGATATTGGTGATATAGCTTCAAATGCAGACGAAACAAACGAGTTAGCATCGAATCCATGCGAAACAAATGATTTAGCTTCAGATACCTGCTATATAAATGATATAGCTTCAAATGCAGGGGAAACAAACGTGTTGGCTTCAAATTCAAGCGAAACACGTGATTTAGCAGCAAATCAATGCGATGTAGAAGGTTTAGCTTCAAATCCATGAAAAACCAATGATTTTGCTTTAGATACATGCGATATAAGTGATATAGCTTCAAATACAGACGAAACAAACGAGTTAGCTTCAAATCCAAGCGAAACACATGACTTAGCTCCAAATCAATGTGATTTAGAAGGATCAGCTTCAAATCCATGCGAAACAAACAATTGAGCTTCAAACACTTCGGATATAGGTGATACAGCTTCAGCTGCATGCGAAACAAACGAGTTAGCTTCAAGTCCATGAGAAACACATGATTTAGCTGCAAATCAATGCGATGTAGAAGGTTTAGCTTCAAAACCATGCGAAACAAATGATTTAGCATCAGATAGTTGCGATATAAGTGATATAGCTTCAAATGCAGACGAAACAAACGAGTTAGCTTCAAATCCAAGCGAATCACATGATTTATCTTCAAATCAATGTGCTTTAGAAGGATTAACTTCAAATCCATGCGAAACAAACGATTGAGCTTCAAACACTTCGGATATAGGTGATACAGCTTCAGCTGCATGCGAAACAAACGAGTTAGCTTCAAGTCCATGCGAAACACATGAATTAGCTGCAAATAAATGCGATGTAGAAGGTTTAGCTTCAAATCCATGCGTAACGCATGATTTACCTTCAAATCAATGCCATGTAGAAGGTTCAGCTACTAATCCATGCGACACATATGATTTAGCTTCAAATACTTGCGATATAAGTGATATAGCTTCAAAAGCTGGAGGAACAAACGAGGTAGCTACAATTCCATGCAAAACAAATGATTTAGCTTCAAATCAATGCGAAGTAGAAGGCTTAGCTTCAAATCCATGCGAATAAAATGGTTTAGCTTCAAATATTTATGATATACATGATTTAGATTCAACTGCATGTAAAACAAACGGGTTAGCTTCAAATTCAAGCGAGACACATGATTCAGTTTCAAATCAATGTGAAGTTGAAGGCTTAGCTTGGAATCCAGGCGAAATGAATGGTTCAGCTTCAAATACTTGTGAATATAAGTGATATAGCTTCAAATGCAGGTGAAACAACCGAGTTATCTCCAAATCCATGCGAAACACATAATTTAGCATCAAATCCATGCGAAGTAGAAGATTTAGGTTCAAATACATGCGACAAAAATGAATTAGCTTCAAATGCTTGCGATATAAATGATGTAGCTTCAACTGCATGCGAAACAAACGAGTTACCTTCAAATCCATGCGAATCACATGATTTAGCTTCAAATCGATGCGAAGTAGAAGGCTTATCTTTAAATCCATGCGAAACAAATGGTTTAGCTTCAAATACTTGCGATATACATGATTTAGCTTCAACTGCATGCGAAACAAACGAGTTAGCTTCAAATCCATTCGAAGTAGATGGATTAGCTTCAAGTATATGCGAAACAATCGAGTTAGCATCAAATCTATGCGAATCACATGATTTAGCTACAAATCAAGGCGCAGTAGAACGCTTAGCTTCAAATACATGAGAAACAAATGAATTATCTTCAGAGGATTGCGATATAAGTGATATATCTTCAAATGCAGGCGAAACAAACGAGTGAGCTTTAACTCCAAGCGTAACACATGATTTAACTTCAAATCAATGCGAAGTAGAAGATTTCCCTTCAAATCCATGCGAAACAAATGGTTTAGCTTCAAACACTTGTGATATACATGATGTAGCTTCAACTGCGTGCGAAACAAACGAGTTACCTACAAATCCATGCGATACACATGATTTAGCTTCCAATTCATGCGAAACACATGGTTTAGCTTCATATTCTTGCGAAACAGATGGATGAGATTCATATACTTGTGATAAAAATAATTTAGCTTCAACTGCATGCGAATCAAACGAGTTAGCTTTAAATTCATGCGAAACGCATGATTTAGCTTCAAATCAATGCGGAGTAGACGGGTTAGCTTCAAATCCATGCGAAACAAATGATTTATCTTCAGATAAATGCGATATAAGTGATATAGATTCAAATGCAGGCGAAACAATCGAGTTAGATTCAAATCCATGCGAATCACATAATTTAGCTTCAAATCAATGCGATGTAGAAGGTTTTGCTTCAAATCCATGCAAAACACGTGATTTAACTTCCAATTAATGCAAAGTAGAAGGCTTAGCTTCAAATCCATGCGACTCAAATGGATTAGCTTCAAATACTTGTGATATACGATATTTAGCTTTAACTGCATGCGCAACGTACGAGTTAGCTTCAAATCCATGCGAAACACATGATTTAGCTGCAAATCAATGCGATGTAGAAGGTTTAGCTTCAAATCCATGCGAAACAAATGATTTAGCTTCAAGCACTTGGGGTATAAGTGATATAGCTTCAAAAGCAGGAGGAACAAACGAGGCAGCTTCATTTCTATGCGGAACATATGATTCAGCTTCAAATCAATGCGAAGTAGAAGGCTTAGCTTCAAATCAATGCGAAACAAATGGTTTAGCTACAAATACTTTTGATATACATTATTTAGCTACAACTGCATGCGAAACAAACGAGTTAGTTTCAAATCCATGCGAAACACACGATTTATCTTCAAATCAATGCGATGTTGAAGGTTTAGCTTCAAATCCATACGACACATATGATTTAGCTTCAAATACTTGCGATATAAGTGATATAGCTTCAAAAGCTGGAGGAACAAACGAGTTAGCTTAAAATCGATGCGAAACACATGATTTAGCCTGCAAATCAATACGATGTAGAAGGTATAGCTTCAAATCCATGCGAAACAAATAATTTAGCATCAGATACTTGCGATATAAGTGATATAGCTTCAAATGCAGGAGAAACAAACGAGTTAGCTTTAAATCTATGTAAAACACATGATTAAGCTTCAAATCAATGCTATGTAGAAGGTTTAGCTTCAAATCCAAGCTAAACAAACGATTTAGCTTCAGATACTTGCGATATAAGTGATATAGCCTCAAATGCAGACGAAACAAACGAGTTAGCTTAAAATCTAAGCGAAAGACATGATTTAGCTAAAAATCGATGCGATGTAGATGGCTTAGCTTCAAATGCAAGCGAAACAAATGGTTTAGCTCCAAATACTTGTGAATATAAGTGATACAGCTTCAAAAGCAGGCGACACAAACGAGTTATCTTCAAATCCGTGCGAATCTAATGGTTCGGCTTCAAAGATTTGTGAAATACATGATTTAGATTCAACTGCATGCGAAACAAACGAGTTATCTTCAGATACACGCGAAACAAATGATTTGGCTTCAAATCAATGCTATGTAGATGGTTTAGCTTCAAATCCATGCGACACATATGATTTAGCTTCAAATACTTGCGATATAAGTGATATAGCTTCAAAAGCTGGAGGAACAAACGAGGTAGCTTCAATTCCATGCGATACACAAGATTTAGCTTCAAATCAATGCGATGTAGAAGGTTTAGCTTCAAGTCCATGCGATACACATGATTTAGCTTCAAATCAATGCGATGTAGAAGGTTTTGCTTCAAATCCATGCAAAACACGTGATTTAACTTCCAATTAATGCAAAGTAGAAGGCTTAGCTTCAAATCCATGCGACTCAAATGGATTAGCTTCAAATACTTGTGATATACGATATTTAGCTTTAACTGCATGCGCAACGTACGAGTTAGCTTCAAATCCATGCGAAACACATGATTTAGCTGCAAATCAATGCGATGTAGATGGTTTAGCTTAAAATCCATGCGAAACTAATGATTTAGCTTCAAGCACTTGGGGTATAAGTGATATAGCTTCAAAAGCAGGAGGAACAAACGAGGTAGCTTCATTTCTATGCGGAACATATGATTCAGCTTCAAATCAATGCGAAGTAGAAGGCTTAGCTTCAAATCCATGCGAAACAAATGGTTTAGCTACAAATACTTTTGACATACATTATTTAGCTACAACTGCATGCGAAACAAACGAGTTAGTTTCAAATCCATGCCAAACACACGATTTATCTTCAAATCAATGCGATGTTGAAGGTTTAGCTTCAAATCCATACGACACATATGATTTAGCTTCAAATACTTGCGATATAAGTGATATAGCTTCAAATGCAGGAGAAACAAACGAGTTAGCTTTAAATCTATGTAAAACACATGATTAAGCTTCAAATCAATGCTATGTAGAAGGTTTAGCTTCAAATCCAAGCTAAACAAACGATTTAGCTTCAGATACTTGCGATATAAGTGATATAGCCTCAAATGCAGACGAAACAAACGAGTTAGCTTAAAATCTAAGCGAAAGACATGATTTAGCTAAAAATCGATGCGATGTAGATGGCTTAGCTTCAAATGCAAGCGAAACAAATGATTTAGCTTCAAATACTTGCGAATATAAGGGATACAGCTTCAAATGCAGACGAAACAAACGAGTTAGCTACAAATCCATGCGAAATACATGATTTAGCTTCAAATCAATTCGAAGTAGAAGGCTTAGATTGAAATCCAAGCGAGACACATGATTTAGCTTCAAATCAGTGCGATGTAGAAGGCTCAGCTTCAAATCCATGCGAATCTAATGTTTCGGCTTCAAATACTTGTGAAATGCATGATTTAGCTTCAACTGCATGCGAAACAAACGAGATAGCTCCAAATCCATGCCAAACAAATTATTTAGCTTATAATCAATGTGAAGTAGAATTCTTAGCTTCAAATCCAAGCGAAACAAATGATTTAGCTTCAGATACTTGCGATAAAAGTGATATAGCTTCAAATGCAGACGAAACAAACGAGCTAGCTTCAAATCCATGCGATACACTAGATTTAGCTTCAAATAAATGGGAAGTAGAAGTCTTAGCATCAGATCCATGCGGAATAAATGCTTTACCTTCAGATACTTGCGCTGTAAGTGATATAGTTTCAAATGCAGGCGAAACAAACGAGATAGCTTCAAATCAACGCGAAACAAATGATTTAGCTGCAAATCAATGCGATGTAGAAGGTTTAGCTTCAAATCCATGAAAAACAAACGATTTTGCTTTAGATACTTGCGATATAAGTGATATAGCTTCAAATACAGACTAAACAAACGAGTTAGCATCAAATCCAAGCGAAATACATAATTTAGCTTCAAATCAATGCGATGTAGAATTGTTTAGCTTCAAATCTGTGCGATACAAATGATTTAGCTTCAAATCAAATCGAAGTACAGGGTTTAGATTCAAATCCATGCGAAACAAATGGTTTAGCTACAAATCAACTCGAAGTACAAGGCTTAGATTCAAATCCATGCGAAACACATGATTTAGCATCAAATTCATGAGAAGCACATGGTTTAGATTCGTATACTTGCGAAACGAATAGTTTAGATTCAAATACTTGTGATATACATGATTTAGTTTCAACTGCATGCGAAACAAATGAGTTAGCTTCAAATCCAAGCGAAACATATGACTTAGCTCCAAATCAATGCGAAGTAGAAGGATAAGCTTCAAATCCAAGCGAAACACATGATTTAACTTTAAATCAATGCGATGTAGAAGGTATAGCTTCAAATCAATGCGATGTAGAAGGTTTAGCTTCAAATCATTGCGATGCAGAAGGGTTAGCTTCAAATCCGCGCGAAACAAATGATTTAGCTTCAGATACTAGCGATATAAGTGATATAGCTTCAAATGCAGACGAAACAAACGAGTTAGCTTCAACTCCACGCGAAACACATGATTAAGCTTCATATCAATGCTATGTAGAGAAGGTTCAGCTTCAAATCCATGCGAAACAAATGATTTTTCTTCAAATACTTGCGATACAAGTGATATAGCTTCAAATGCAGGCGAAACAAACCAGTTAGCTTCATATCCATGCGAAACAAATGATTTAGCTGCAAATCAATGCGATGTAGAAGGTTTAGCTTTAAATCCATGCGAAACAAGAGATTTAGCTTCAAACACTGGGGATATAAGTGATATAGCTTCAAATGCAGACGAAACAAACGAGTTAGCTTCAACTCCACGCGAAACACATGATTAAGCTTCATATCAATGCTATGTAGAGAAGGTTCAGCTTCAAATCCATGCGAAACAAATGATTTTTCTTCAAATACTTGCGATACAAGTGATATAGCTTCAAATGCAGGCGAAACAAACCAGTTAGCTTCATATCCATGCGAAACAAATGATTTAGCTGCAAATAAATGCGATGTAGAAGGTTTAGCTTCAAATCCATGCGTAACGCATGATTTACCTTCAAATCAATGCCATGTAGAAGGTTCAGCTACTAATCCATGCGACACATATGATTTAGCTTCAAATACTTGCGATATAAGTGATATAGCTTCAAAAGCTGGAGGAACAAACGAGGTAGCTACAATTCCATGCAAAACAAATGATTTAGCTTCAAATCAATGCGAAGTAGAAGGCTTAGCTTCAAATCCATGCGAATAAAATGGTTTAGCTTCAAATATTTATGATATACATGATTTAGATTCAACTGCATGTAAAACAAACGGGTTAGCTTCAAATTCAAGCGAGACACATGATTCAGTTTCAAATCAATGTGAAGTTGAAGGCTTAGCTTGGAATCCAGGCGAAATGAATGGTTCAGCTTCAAATACTTGTGAATATAAGTGATATAGCTTCAAATGCAGGTGAAACAACCGAGTTATCTCCAAATCCATGCGAAACACATAATTTAGCATCAAATCCATGCGAAGTAGAAGATTTAGGTTCAAATACATGCGACAAAAATGAATTAGCTTCAAATGCTTGCGATATAAATGATGTAGCTTCAACTGCATGCGAAACAAACGAGTTACCTTCAAATCCATGCGAATCACATGATTTAGCTTCAAATCGATGCGAAGTAGAAGGCTTATCTTTAAATCCATGCGAAACAAATGGTTTAGCTTCAAATACTTGCGATATACATGATTTAGCTTCAACTGCATGCGAAACAAACGAGTTAGCTTCAAATCCATTCGAAGTAGATGGATTAGCTTCAAGTATATGCGAAACAATCGAGTTAGCATCAAATCTATGCGAATCACATGATTTAGCTACAAATCAAGGCGCAGTAGAACGCTTAGCTTCAAATACATGAGAAACAAATGAATTATCTTCAGAGGATTGCGATATAAGTGATATATCTTCAAATGCAGGCGAAACAAACGAGTGAGCTTTAACTCCAAGCGTAACACATGATTTAACTTCAAATCAATGCGAAGTAGAAGATTTCCCTTCAAATCCATGCGAAACAAATGGTTTAGCTTCAAACAC
Organism: Megalopta genalis; assembly: GCF_051020955.1. Classification (NCBI taxonomy): domain Eukaryota; kingdom Metazoa; phylum Arthropoda; class Insecta; order Hymenoptera; family Halictidae; genus Megalopta; species Megalopta genalis. The sequence goes on along the minus strand of NW_027476440.1, from coordinate 7,381 downwards.
TTGTGATATACATGATGTAGCTTCAACTGCGTGCGAAAAAGAACGAGTTAGCTTCAAATCCAAGCGAATCATATGGTTTAGCAGCAAATACCTGTTTCATACATGATTTAGCTTCAACTGCGTGCGAAACAAACGAGTTACCTACAAATCCATGCGATACACATGATTTAGCTTCCAATTCATGCGAAACACATGGTTTAGCTTCATATTCTTGCGAAACAGATGGATGAGATTCATATACTTGTGATAAAAATAATTTAGCTTCAACTGCATGCGAATCAAACGAGTTAGCTTTAAATTCATGCGAAACGCATGATTTAGCTTCAAATCAATGCGGAGTAGACGGGTTAGCTTCAAATCCATGCGAAACAAATGATTTATCTTCAGATAAATGCGATATAAGTGATATAGATTCAAATGCAGGCGAAACAATCGAGTTAGATTCAAATCCATGCGAATCACATAATTTAGCTTCAAATCAATGCGATGTAGAAGGTTTTGCTTCAAATCCATGCAAAACACGTGATTTAACTTCCAATTAATGCAAAGTAGAAGGCTTAGCTTCAAATCCATGCGACTCAAATGGATTAGCTTCAAATACTTGTGATATACGATATTTAGCTTTAACTGCATGCGCAACGTACGAGTTAGCTTCAAATCCATGCGAAACACATGATTTAGCTGCAAATCAATGCGATGTAGAAGGTTTAGCTTCAAATCCATGCGAAACAAATGATTTAGCTTCAAGCACTTGGGGTATAAGTGATATAGCTTCAAAAGCAGGAGGAACAAACGAGGCAGCTTCATTTCTATGCGGAACATATGATTCAGCTTCAAATCAATGCGAAGTAGAAGGCTTAGCTTCAAATCAATGCGAAACAAATGGTTTAGCTACAAATACTTTTGATATACATTATTTAGCTACAACTGCATGCGAAACAAACGAGTTAGTTTCAAATCCATGCGAAACACACGATTTATCTTCAAATCAATGCGATGTTGAAGGTTTAGCTTCAAATCCATACGACACATATGATTTAGCTTCAAATACTTGCGATATAAGTGATATAGCTTCAAAAGCTGGAGGAACAAACGAGTTAGCTTAAAATCGATGCGAAACACATGATTTAGCCTGCAAATCAATACGATGTAGAAGGTATAGCTTCAAATCCATGCGAAACAAATAATTTAGCATCAGATACTTGCGATATAAGTGATATAGCTTCAAATGCAGGAGAAACAAACGAGTTAGCTTTAAATCTATGTAAAACACATGATTAAGCTTCAAATCAATGCTATGTAGAAGGTTTAGCTTCAAATCCAAGCTAAACAAACGATTTAGCTTCAGATACTTGCGATATAAGTGATATAGCCTCAAATGCAGACGAAACAAACGAGTTAGCTTAAAATCTAAGCGAAAGACATGATTTAGCTAAAAATCGATGCGATGTAGATGGCTTAGCTTCAAATGCAAGCGAAACAAATGGTTTAGCTCCAAATACTTGTGAATATAAGTGATACAGCTTCAAAAGCAGGCGACACAAACGAGTTATCTTCAAATCCGTGCGAATCTAATGGTTCGGCTTCAAAGATTTGTGAAATACATGATTTAGATTCAACTGCATGCGAAACAAACGAGTTATCTTCAGATACACGCGAAACAAATGATTTGGCTTCAAATCAATGCTATGTAGATGGTTTAGCTTCAAATCCATGCGACACATATGATTTAGCTTCAAATACTTGCGATATAAGTGATATAGCTTCAAAAGCTGGAGGAACAAACGAGGTAGCTTCAATTCCATGCGATACACAAGATTTAGCTTCAAATCAATGCGATGTAGAAGGTTTAGCTTCAAGTCCATGCGATACACATGATTTAGCTTCAAATCAATGCGATGTAGAAGGTTTTGCTTCAAATCCATGCAAAACACGTGATTTAACTTCCAATTAATGCAAAGTAGAAGGCTTAGCTTCAAATCCATGCGACTCAAATGGATTAGCTTCAAATACTTGTGATATACGATATTTAGCTTTAACTGCATGCGCAACGTACGAGTTAGCTTCAAATCCATGCGAAACACATGATTTAGCTGCAAATCAATGCGATGTAGATGGTTTAGCTTAAAATCCATGCGAAACTAATGATTTAGCTTCAAGCACTTGGGGTATAAGTGATATAGCTTCAAAAGCAGGAGGAACAAACGAGGTAGCTTCATTTCTATGCGGAACATATGATTCAGCTTCAAATCAATGCGAAGTAGAAGGCTTAGCTTCAAATCCATGCGAAACAAATGGTTTAGCTACAAATACTTTTGACATACATTATTTAGCTACAACTGCATGCGAAACAAACGAGTTAGTTTCAAATCCATGCCAAACACACGATTTATCTTCAAATCAATGCGATGTTGAAGGTTTAGCTTCAAATCCATACGACACATATGATTTAGCTTCAAATACTTGCGATATAAGTGATATAGCTTCAAATGCAGGAGAAACAAACGAGTTAGCTTTAAATCTATGTAAAACACATGATTAAGCTTCAAATCAATGCTATGTAGAAGGTTTAGCTTCAAATCCAAGCTAAACAAACGATTTAGCTTCAGATACTTGCGATATAAGTGATATAGCCTCAAATGCAGACGAAACAAACGAGTTAGCTTAAAATCTAAGCGAAAGACATGATTTAGCTAAAAATCGATGCGATGTAGATGGCTTAGCTTCAAATGCAAGCGAAACAAATGATTTAGCTTCAAATACTTGCGAATATAAGGGATACAGCTTCAAATGCAGACGAAACAAACGAGTTAGCTACAAATCCATGCGAAATACATGATTTAGCTTCAAATCAATTCGAAGTAGAAGGCTTAGATTGAAATCCAAGCGAGACACATGATTTAGCTTCAAATCAGTGCGATGTAGAAGGCTCAGCTTCAAATCCATGCGAATCTAATGTTTCGGCTTCAAATACTTGTGAAATGCATGATTTAGCTTCAACTGCATGCGAAACAAACGAGATAGCTCCAAATCCATGCCAAACAAATTATTTAGCTTATAATCAATGTGAAGTAGAATTCTTAGCTTCAAATCCAAGCGAAACAAATGATTTAGCTTCAGATACTTGCGATAAAAGTGATATAGCTTCAAATGCAGACGAAACAAACGAGCTAGCTTCAAATCCATGCGATACACTAGATTTAGCTTCAAATAAATGGGAAGTAGAAGTCTTAGCATCAGATCCATGCGGAATAAATGCTTTACCTTCAAATACTTGCGCTGTAAGTGATATAGTTTCAAATGCAGGCGAAACAAACGAGATAGCTTCAAATCAACGCGAAACAAATGATTTAGCTGCAAATCAATGCGATGTAGAAGGTTTAGCTTCAAATCCATGAAAAACAAACGATTTTGCTTTAGATACTTGCGATATAAGTGATATAGCTTCAAATGCAGACTAAACAAACGAGTTAGCATCAAATCCAAGCGAAATACATAATTTAGCTTCAAATCAATGCGATGTAGAATTGTTTAGCTTCAAATCTGTGCGATACAAATGATTTAGCTTCAAATCAAATCGAAGTACAGGGTTTAGATTCAAATCCATGCGAAACAAATGGTTTAGCTACAAATCAACTCGAAGTACAAGGCTTAGATTCAAATCCATGCGAAACACATGATTTAGCATCAAATTCATGAGAAGCACATGGTTTAGATTCGTATACTTGCGAAACGAATAGTTTAGATTCAAATACTTGTGATATACATGATTTAGTTTCAACTGCATGCGAAACAAATGAGTTAGCTTCAAATCCAAGCGAAACATATGACTTAGCTCCAAATCAATGCGAAGTAGAAGGATAAGCTTCAAATCCAAGCGAAACACATGATTTAACTTTAAATCAATGCGATGTAGAAGGTTTAGCTTCAAATCAATGCGATGTAGAAGGTTTAGCTTCAAATCATTGCGATGCAGAAGGGTTAGCTTCAAATCCGCGCGAAACAAATGATTTAGCTTCAGATACTAGCGATATAAGTGATATAGCTTCAAATGCAGACGAAACAAACGAGTTAGCTTCAACTCCACGCGAAACACATGATTAAGCTTCATATCAATGCTATGTAGAGAAGGTTCAGCTTCAAATCCATGCGAAACAAATGATTTTTCTTCAAATACTTGCGATACAAGTGATATAGCTTCAAATGCAGGCGAAACAAACCAGTTAGCTTCATATCCATGCGAAACAAATGATTTAGCTGCAAATCAATGCGATGTAGAAGGTTTAGCTTTAAATCCATGCGAAACAAGAGATTTAGCTTCAAACACTGGGGATATAAGTGATATAGCTTCAAATGCAGACGAATCAAACGAGTTAGCTTCAAAATCCATGCGATGCACATGACTTAGCTTCAAATAAATGGGAAGTAGAAGTCTTAGCATCAAATCCATGCGGAATAAATGATTTACCTTCATATACTTGCGATGTAAGTGATATAGTTTCAAATGCAGGCGAAACAAACGAGATAGCTTCAAATCAATGCGAAACAAGTGATTTAGCTGCAAATCAATGCGATGTAGAATGTTTAGCTTCAAATCCATGAAAAACAAATGATTTTGCTTTAGATACTTGCGATATAAGTGATATAGCTTCAAATGCAGACTAAACAAACGAGTTAGCTTCAAATCCAAGCGAAATACATAATTTAGCTTCCAATCAATGCGATGTAGAAGGTTTAGCTTCAAATCTGTGCGATACAAATGATTTAGCTTCAAATCAAATCGTAGTACAGGGTTTAGATTCAAATCCATGCGAAACAAATGGTTTAGCTACAAATACTTGTGATTTACGTTATGTAGATTTAACAGCATGCGCAACGAACGAGTTAGCTTCAAATCCAAGCGAAACATATGACTTAGCTCCAAATCAATGCGAAGTAGAAGGATCAGCTTCAAATCCAAGCGAAACACATGATTTAACTTCAAAGCAATGCGATGTAGAAGGTTTAGCTTCAAATCAATGCGATGTAGAAGGTTTAGCTTCAAATCATTGCGATGTAGAAGGGTTAGCTTCAAATCCGCGCGAAACAAATGATTTAGCTTCAGATACTAGTGATATAAGTGATATAGCTTCAAATGCAGACGAAACAAACGAGTTAGCTTCAACTCCACGCGAAACACATGATTAAGCTTCATATCAATGCTATGTAGAGAAGGTTGAGCTTCAAATCCATGCGAAACAAATGATTTTTCTTCAAATACTTGCGATACAAGTGAAATAGCTTCAAATGCAGGCGAAACGAACCAGTTAGCTTCATATCCATGCGAAACAAATGATTTAGCTGCAAATCAATGCAATGTAGAAGGTTTAGCTTTAAATCCTTGCGAAACACATGATTTAGCTTCAAATAAATGCGATGTAGAAGGTTTAGCTTCAAAACCATGCGAAACAAATGATATAGGTTCACCTACTTGCGATATATGTGATATAGCTTCAAATGCAGGAGAAACAAACTAGTTACTTCCAAATCGATGAGGAACAAATGATTTAGCTTCAAATCAATGCGAAGTAGAAGACTTAGCTTCAAATCCATGAGAAACAAATGATTTAGCCTCAAATACTTGCGATATAAGTGATATAGCTTCGAATCCATGCGAAACACATGATTTAGCTGCAAATCAATGCGATGTAGAAGGTTTACCTTCAAATCCAAGCGACACTAATTATTTAGCTTCAAATACTTGCGATATCAGTGACATAGCTTCAAATGCAGGCGAAACAAACGAGTTAGCTTCGAATCCATGCGAAACACATGATTGAGCTTCAAATCAATGCGAAGTAGGAGGCTTAGCTTCAAATCCGTGCGAAAGACATGATTTAGTTTCAAATCAATGCGATGTAGGAGGATTAGCTTCAAATCCCATGCGAAACACATGATGTATCTTCAAATTCATACGAAACACATGGTTTAGCTTCAAATACATGCGAAACAAATGGTTTAGCGTCAAATCAATGCGAAGTAAACGGCTTAGCTTCTACCCCATGCGTAACGAATGATTTAGATTCAAATACTTGCGAATATAAGGGATACAGCTTCAAATGCATGCGAAATCAACGAGTTAGCATCAAGTCCACGCGAAACACATGAATTAGCTGCAGATCAATGCGATGTAGAAGGTTTAGCTTCAAATTCAAGCAAAACAAACAATTTAGCATCAGATACTTGCGTTATAAGTGATATAGCTTCAAATGCAGACGAATCAAACGAGTTTGCTGCAAAAACCATGCGAAACACATGATTTAGCTTCTAATCAATGCGAAGTAGAAGGATTAGCTTCAAATCCAAGCGACACTATTTATTTAGCTTCAAATACTTGCGATATAAGTGATATAGGTTCAACTGCAGGCGTAACAAACGAGTTAGCTTCAAATCCATGCGAAACATATGATTTAGCTTCAAATCAATGCGAAACTCATGATTTAGATTCAAATCAATGCGAACTAGATGTCTCAGCTTCAAAACCATGCGAAACAAATGATTTAGCTTCAAATCAATGCGAAGTAGAAGGCTTATATTCTAATCCATGCGAAACGAAAGATTTAGCTTTAAATACTTGCGATTATAAGTGATATAGCTTCAATACAGGCGTCACAAACGAGTTTGCATCAAATCCATGCGAAACACATGATTTAGCTTCATATCAATGCGAAGTAGAAGGCTTAGCTTCAATCAATGCGACACAACTGATTGAGCATCAAATACTTGCGATATAAATGATATAGCTTCAAATGCAGGCGAAACAAACGAGTTAGCTTCAAATGCATGCGGTATATATTAAACAGCTTCTAATGCAGGCGAAACAAACCAGTCAGCTTCAAATCCATGTGAAACACATGCTTTAGCTTCAAATAAGTGCGAAGTAGAAGGCGTAGCCTCAAATCCATGGGAATCAAACGTTTCCGCTTCAAATACTTGTGATATACATGATTTAGCTTCAACTGCATGCGACACAAACGAGTTAGCTTCAAGTCCAAGCGAAAGACATGATTTAGTTTCAAATCAATCCGACGTAGAAGAGTTAGATTCAAATCCATGCGAAACACATGATTAAGCTTCATATCAATGCTATGTAGAGAAGGTTGAGCTTCAAATCCATGCGAAACAAATGATTTTTCTTCAAATACTTGCGATACAAGTGATATAGCTTCAAATGCAGGCGAAACAAACCAGTTAGCTTCATATCCATGCGAAACAAATGATTTAGCTGCAAATCAATGCGATGTAGAAGGTTTAGCTTTAAATCCTTGCGAAACACATGATTTAGCTTCAAATAAATGCGATGTAGAAGGTTTAGCTTCAAATCCATGCGAAACAAATGATA